>NC_142743.1:11215406-11430406 GCF_051943395.1 Hippocampus bargibanti | reverse complement strand
TTGGCTGACCTGCACATTATTCACCCCCCCCCCCCCCACAATAGTCTCTCCATTCCCAACCCCCCCCCCCCACACACACACACACACAAACACACAACAACATGCCCTTCACAATGCCAATAACGACCCATAATAACTATAAGCATCCCCAAATCTGCCCACACAAATCCACAGGCCTAATAACCCCCCGGCCCCCAGACAGCCCACACACACACACTCCCTGCACCCCTCCCATGAAAACAGGCACTATGACAGAAGTGTCAAACTCCTTTTTAATTTGTCACAGGTCACATTATACGGATGGTTTCCGTTGAAGGGCCGTCATGAATTTTGGGAGACCATATAAATGTTTGAGAAGAATAATCTTATTTTTCATTTATAAGCACCTTTCCAAACTCTCAAGGTCACTTAACAGTCACAGGATAAGTTTTTCTGTGGGTCAGCAGGGGTAGCCACTCGCGCCAGCGTTCACTCATCCCGAAAGTAACTCAAATCGATAGAAAGCGAGCTCGCTAGCTAATGGATAGCTAGATAGATAGTTAGCTAGATAGCTGGATAGCGAGATTAATGAAAAAAATTCTGTACTATTTCTCCCTCAGTACATTATTTCATCCCCCCCCCCCCAACCTTAATCTAATTTACATAAACAGCCCAAAACAAATTGATGAATAACTACATATAACTCATTCACTACCATTCACAAATTTATTCTGGAATTGAAAATATGACATAGAGCGCCATTCCCGAATTAGTTGGGGTTGTGTTTTGTTTTTCCTGCTTGGGTGCTGGTAAAGCGCTGGCCAGACCTCTTACAATGTTTTTCCCCTCCACAAGGGGCAGCGGTTCCCATTTTTCCATTTTACCGCTTTGTTCCAGCTTCACCTGTTCTTAAAATGCTCTACAAACCAATATGTATGGATTGCATTTGATATTTTGGAGGGCCGCCTTCATTTCAAGCTCATATAACTCCGACCCATTTCACTTAAAAATAAAGTATATTTTTCTGATGAAAGAAGACAGTCTAAGGTTTCTTACGCTGCGTTGAATGTTTATGTAGTCCTAAAACTCAATATTCTGTGGGTCCTGGAATTTGAGTTACAATGACAAACACCCTGGCACTGGAGTGGACATGTTTTCTGACACATTGTCTGGCAGTGAATGAGTTAAAATCAGAGGTCAAGAATAATGACTGTTCTTGTAGATTACATATGACAATTAGAATTTTTTTGTCAGACTTTAGCTAGCATCACGCGACTTGACATGATTGATTTGTTTTCTCTGGCCTAATATGGTGTTGTGGGTCAGATTTGGCCCCCGGGGCCTCATCTTTGATACCTGGTCTCTATGGGGTCTGTCGTGAATAAAAATGTTTCACGGGAATGTCATGTTGGCGAAAGATATATTTTGCAACATTGCTGTATAGCGGTTAGCACGTTTGCCATATTTCATTCCGTTTCGATGAGCTTTGACATTGATCCGGTTTCATTTTCGTAATTTGAGGGGGTGATGTAACTCCAAAGCTGGGCACGACCATAACGAGTCCGTCCGAAACGTCAACACTCCAATCAAAATGGCATTTTTTGGTATTAGCGATTACACGGGCAAAATATTTAGTGACATTATGTTAACATTTTGATGCTGACTTTTCTCGCTGTTCCCGTTATCAAACATGCCTTGTGCCATGTCATTTACGTTGACGGTAATATCACCACGCACACATGAGAAAAGTATCATTTGACCGTTTGCGAGCGGATTGGCTCGTCGGTGAGGCACTCGGGGAAGATTTAAATAATTCATTGGCGTTAAACCCATTACGAATATCCGTGCGGACACCTTTTTTGATGTTAAAGACAGTGTGTGATCTCAGGGGTGCTTTCAAACGAGATCGGGCTTTACTGGGGGTGCCTGTTTTTCCCCCCAAGCGACAAAGATCAACCGGCTCTTGTGCTAATTCCGCAGAAGTGTAGCGCACGTCGAGGTCTTTGGCTACAATTGGCAAGGCTCGCACCCCAATCAGCATCTGGCGGCCGGAAGACAGCCTCGGATTGATGAATCGTTCGCTACCTCTTCTTTCAGGGAATGTAGTGCGTTTACTGTCAAACGATTTTGAGGATGTACTTCAGAACTTGGATTCTCCACTCAAAAGTTTATCAACTTGAGAATTTACTCACTGGCGTTTTTTTCTTTTTCATATGAAATTAATGTTGTTGACTGGTTTTGTGCAAACACATCAGTTCAATCTTCATACGTCTAATAGGTCGCCCTCACCCCATCACACCACCCTCTCACCCCCAAAAATATATTTGTGGGTGATGCAAACCCAAGTAACAACAAGCGGCCCCAAAACAGGGCCGCGAGAGCTTCAAGGAGCATAAATCATCAAAAAAATAAGAAAATCGGTAACGTCTGCGAGGTGAGCAGCACACGAGCACCGGTATGAGAATTTGAATGAAAGGTAATTCAACACAACAAGCGTCACGGACGGCAAAAAAAGAGACAAGCCATTGTCTCCCGCAGCGGGAGAGCTTGTCAAATTTCGGAATGATACTTACTTGAAAACTCTTCAAGGTCTGATCGATGCCCCACCACGCTGCAAGGCAGTCGCTCACATTCAGGTCTTCTCGTCTACAACAGAGCAACAAAGTCAAAAGTGTTTGGGAAAAGTTTCCGGTGCAGATGACAACATTGTCAAAATCAATGCTCAGGCTGGAATAACTGGTCTTGTCTGCTGTCGGCCCCGCCTGCACCTGCACAGGTGCTGGTCGGCCCGAGCCATGGTGGACTGCCACGTTCGGATTGGCGATCAATGGGTAGCGCTGTCAGCCCTGCCTGCTGCCTCGCAGGTGCTGGTCATTACAATCAGTGACACTCAAAAGAACTCCCGGCACGACCATTTGCTGTCGGGTCATTGTTGAACGCATGGATGTATGTTGTATGCAATTGTATGCATCGTATGTTGTGCATGTGTTTGTTTAACCTTGGGGGACTTTTACTCTTGGTTTTCTTTTGATACTTTGTATTGTTCTGTTCAAATGATTTTAATGTTTTAGATTTTGTTCGTGTTGACTTTATTTTCATACAATTTGTCAAACACAACCTCCTGCTCCCTCCTGCGTGCTTTTTGGGATCCACATCTGCCATCGCCACCTTGCAAACCCTGACAACATATTGGTTCATATAGCACTTTAACATCAGCTAAAGATGGAACAAAGCGCTAACATAGGAAAAAAGGGAAATGCTACCCCCTTGTGGAAAATAATAAAACTTTGCCAGAGGCCATGGCCAGCGCCTTATCGACACCCTAGCATGAAAAAATAAAAACCCAACAAATTCGGGAATGGCGCTCTATGTCATAGTTTCAATTAACAAAGAAATTCATTAATGGCGGTGAATGAGTTAAACTGTGATTCGCTGGAATACCCTTGTGAGGATAAACATAATAGAAAATGTTGGATATATGTTACTGTATTCCATTTTTATTTAGATTGATATATGTAGGCTACAAATGTAATAGCCAAAACGCCACTGGTCTCATCAGCTTTAATTTAAAATGGTTCTTATGTCAACAGTTCCAAAGACACCACAGTGTATAATTTGCATGCCAACTACACAAACCTCTCGAAAAAGCGCACCTCCAAATCAATGTTTGTTTGGCTTTTGTTCAAAAATACCTGCAAGCGTGATGAAACAAACATGGGCTGAACTGGACTAAATCAAGCCTTGTGACCCTTCGATGGTTCCTCGAGTAGTTATTAGCCAGAGTGGACTGAGAAAGGGGAGGGCGCAGATTCAAGGGGGGGGGGGGGGGGGGTTGTAGGGGGCTCTGGAGAGCATCCCACACAAGAGCCAACGACAAGCCTTGCACAGAAAAACTGCCAGAGAAGCACATTAAAGATAATTAGCAATGAGACCGCTGGCTGTCCCATAGCCCTGTATCCCCATGGTTATCTTTCCCCATTTGTGCTTTGAGAACTATTTCAACATTACAAAAGACGATCATTTCATTAAGTGTGCATTGGAAAGAAACCAACAACAAGCACACAAGTACCTTTTTGTGTTTGTCCCAACTTGCTGTTAGCATACTCGGCTAATGTTCCTAAAACTTGAAGTGTTGAATGATCTCTGACTGGATTCTCGTCAGACTGTTCTTCACGTAAATTCACAAATACCTCTGGATTCACCTATAAGTAGTGTTAGCATTGTCGTACTGGAACTGTTCACAGATGATTTAGCGTTAATTTTAGCATTCAGATCATTGCAAATTTCCCCATTGCGGGACGAATAAAGGTATTCTGATTCTGATTCTGATGTTAACCGCTCCTGGTGGGAAATTGACCTCAAAATGTTGCCCCAAGCATCTTCTGACATTTATCTGCCTGTAGAAGAATCAGATTTAGCAAAAAACATTACTTTTCATACTGAGATAACTTGAAACAGAGAGCGAAAAATACTAGCATTAGCAGCCAGCTGCTATCTGCCCAAAGAACCGTTTAACCATTCTGAACTCATTAATTGCCGTATTCGGAGTCAATTTATGCCACATATTGTTAGCGTTAGCATTCTAAACCAGTTTTCATTCACAGACAAATTTACCTCCAAAAATGTAGTTGTTCGCACTCCGAACTCATTAGAGTCTGCATCTATAATGACATTTACCGAAATAACCTACCTATTTCTTTTATAGTTATCTTTTTAGGAGTCTCTTGAGGCCATTTCAATCCGATTATTGACTCAGATTAACTAGCAAGAAACTGTTAGCATTGCAAGTAATTGTAATCTGTCTGCAAAATCTTCTGGACAGAATTTGTTGTCAGTCAACGCTAATTTGCATCAACGTATATTAGCAAGTGAAGAATCAAAATGACATCAAACAGTTGCTAATGTTTCACTCAAAGCTAACGTCACACAAGATGAAATTAAATGCACCTAAAATATTTTATGTGAGCATTCGAAGTATCTGTCTTTAACATGTGTACAATTGTGACTCTGCAATTATACTTCCCGTAACATATTCTAACCTTGGCCATTAGCATTCTAAGCTAACGGACTTCTGTATAATCATCCATGGTCTAGCAGGCCATTAGCCAAGCCGCGACACGGCACTATTATCCCAGCCCTTTAGCCATGTTCCACCCATCTTAAAAACAAGGTAGTGTAATCTAGAACGCATTTCAGAGCTATTAAAAATTCTCCGGCACAATTACTTATTCCCACTGGTGGGGGGCCCGCCTCAATCAGCACGCTCGTGTAATGGGTTTACGGCCTTGACGCGCCTAAACATGTCCTGCCTATCTGCCCGCTGCTCTTCTCAAGGCTGCGGTTATTAATTGTGGCTAAAGTCGATAAATACAATCACCGGTGCTCTTAATGCTAATTAGTCTTTGAGATAATATTTATGATTTCATAAGCGCATATTTCTCCAAAGGCTACGGCGTTGTGGCCCCCTTTTCGTCGGTCATAGGCTGTCTTGGATATAATGTATCTTTGGGGAGACGCCAGACCAGAACACGGGCAGTAAATACTAATAGTACTTAGTGGGAGCTTTGGGGGGGGCTTTATTGATCCGGGCAGCGCAAGCACACTCTGTTAATTTTATAGCAAATGTTTGTCGGCGAGGAATCGCTTTCAAAATGGGGAAAAAATGTGTCCTCACAAAGAGACATGAACAATCATTTGTTGTAGCATCTAACATAATGAAGTGACTTTTCGTTTTTAGTTAACGCAGGTACCAGATTGACACAACACGGTTAAATTGAATGTTATCTTGATCTCTTTTTGTAATTTAGTGGACAATATTGTTTTTCTTCAGATCGAGTAAAATGAAAGAGCCAAAGTTAAGTAGTAAAATAAAGTGAGAAAATGTGGATTTTTGTCAATAAAATGGACAGTTTCATCAGCTATTTAAATAATGAATGTAGCCATTTTCCATTTGTTAATTATTTTCATGTGAGGTCACTGCAGGTTTATATTGTGCTGTGGTATTGTGCTATGGTGTCTAACAGATGAATTACAAATCACCAAACGTTACAATTGTCCCATCAAAATAAATTTAAATAATTAACTCATTTACTGCCATTCACGAATTTATTTGCGAATCGAAAATATGACCTATAGCGCCATTCCTGAATTTGTTCGGGTTTTGTTTTTTCATCCTTGTGTGCCGATAAAGCACTGGCCATAGCCTCTAGCAATGTTTTTTTTTCTTTTCCACAAGGGGGCAGCATTTCCCTTTTTCCATTTTTGCGCTTTGTTCCAGCTTCAGCTGTTGTTAAAACACTATATAAAGCACTATGTATTTTGGACAGCCGCCCTCATTTCAAGCTCATATAACTCCAGACCCATATAATTGAGGAATTGCCTATTTTTTGATGAAAGAAGAGAGTCTAAGGTTTCTAATGCTGTATTAAATGCTTATCTTGTCCTAAAACTCTTTATTCTGCGGGTCCTAGAATTTTGTTTTATATGTAGTTAGTTTTAGGCTCAATCAAGCGATATGTCGCAACTGTTTTAGCTGTAAATGCGCTTTTTCCGCATTATGCACACATTACACATTATGCAAAAAAAAAGAACATTTATTATTTGCATTCATGGTGGATGTGGGTGTTACACACTTACCCACACTTAGCCACACCTAATAGGTTCCATTTTTTTAAGTATATGCACTGGTCCTCCACTAAACAAAGAGCGGGCCGTAAATGACCCCAGCACGATGCAATTTCCGTGTAGCTTTATCTCTTGTTTCTGTTTATAATTGTATTTTATTTATTATTGGATGTATGCTTGTCTGTGACTGTAAAGTGTACTTGAGAGCTTTGAAAGGCGCTTGAAATAAAATGTATTATTATTACTGTATTAATTAAACGAATAATAATAATAATAATAATAATAATAATAATAATAATAATAATAATAATAATAATAATAATAATAATAATAATAATAATAATAATACAATTGTGGTGCATTTGGGAGCCCTGGAAAAAAATGGGCAAGTGATCCAACCAGGACAATTAAAATCTTTCAGGGACAGCAGCAACTACAGTGGTCAGGTTATCAGGTTATGAGTTATCATTATTTGTGCATGAAACGGCTAAAGGGGGATTCGTCCGAAAAACTTTGACTGGACTCTTTTGACATTGAAGGCCTTGGAAAGGAGAATAGCAACAACAAGCCCCACAGAAGCTCAAAAAGGGAAGAAGACGAAATTGCGCTCAGGGAGCTTTGCACTGCCAGCGGCTGCTCTCTGCTTTGAAGCAGTGACTAGAAAGGGTCCGCGGCCACTCTTTAGACTCCTTGATGTGGTTTCATCATGTGTCACTCGTCCGGGCATCGCCTCGAGCGGTGGACGGTTGGGTGCTTTCAGGACGACCGAAGCTCACCTTGATGTGGTGACGCCGATCAATAGTCGGACTATTGCTGTATTATTGAGCATGGCCATGTTGCGGTGTTCACAAAAGCAGGAAGCACCACAGAGAACTCTGCGGAACTTTTTTTTTTTTCAAAAACATTCACAATTTTCTCGCAGGTCACAACATTTCCCTCTAAAGGCAACCATGATGTTGAACCCATAGAAATGTTTGCAACATCATGTGATCACAGTATCCTGTTGAACACATTTAACTCATTCACTGCTAGACATGTGCAAATATGTGTCCACTCCAGTGTGCTTTAACTCATTCACTACCATTAACAAATGTATTCGGGAATTGAAAATATGTTCTATTGTCGCGCCTTATAATGTGGTATGCCTTATATTCCGGAAATTGTAATACAGTAAAGTCTCGTTATATCGATATTCAAGGGAGTCCGAAAAAATATCGATTGGACTTTTATCCGACCCTGTTTGCATGTAATTTTCTCCGTGCGTGCATAGAAATAGTATCGATATAACCGGGACTATCGATATATCCGATATCGATATAACGAGACTTTACTGTATATCTACATGCCATATTTGGACTTTTTTTCATTCATTAAAGTTGCGCCTTATATATGGAAAAATGTTGAAAATACACCATTCATTGGGGGTGCGCCTTATACTCCTGTGGCCTTATATACCGGAAAATATTGTACAGTGATACCTTGGTTTACGAACCCCTTGGTTTACGAACTTTTCAGTTTACGAACGTTACATTTATGAAAATTTTACCTTGGCATACGAACTTTACCTTGGCATACGAAATTTTTCGTACACGGAGCTTTGATGTGTAGCGTCACAGAAAATGCAGAAGATGGCTCCAGAGCTCCGTTGGAAATTGGTTGATTTTTAACCTTGGAATTTTTGTCAGCGAATATCTAATAGTCTAATACTAATAAAAGTCTCGTTATATCGATATTCAAGGGAGTCCGAAAAAATATCGATATAACACTATCAACGATTCAGTGCCATAGAAATAGTATCGATATAACCGGGACTATCGATATAACGAGACTTTACTGTAGTTGTCTCGGTGTAACATACAACGATTCACCATTGCGTTATTTATGTGTTTTCCTTCTAATTTTGCTATCAACACGGATCAACACAAAGTTTTCAGACCAAACAAAGTACTGCAAAATGCATTGAGGTGATGCATGGTATGTCCTTTCTCGATCAGGGGCGTTCCTTCAGTGACATGATGTGAGGACTCGTCACCAACTCAAAAACAAGACTTCCGGAATATTCAGTCTTAAAAGGTAAAATATAGCTATATGCGGTGGAATCTTTGTAAAATACGCTCAGTAGAAGTCAATTGAAGCGATTTTACAAATTATGGACATAACTTGTCCTTTAAGGCTTAGACAATTAGAAAGTGGAAAATTATGTTTTATGGGGACCTGGGAACAGATTATTTTCATTTTAATGGTTTGCTATGGAAAATTAATTTTTGGGATACAAACCTTTCGCCTTACACACTCTGTCTGGGAACCAATTAAGTTCGTAAACCAAGGTATCACAGTAGTTGGTTTTTTTTTTTGGGGGGGGGAGAATTGCTGCCCTATGGTGACAGTTGGAAAAAAAAAGTATTTTGATTCTTTAAGATGAGTCTGTCTACAAGACAAATACATTGAAACAGGGCTGCCCCACCCATTCAGCCCCCCCACAACATAGATAAATAAGTGATATGACTTTGCCGAATGGGGGCTGAGATTTTTTTTCACCCTGTGAGCACGGCAGTCTTCATTTCCTTCTCTCCCTTCATATATTCGAAGCCTCTTGTTGCCGAGTTATGATTGAGTGCCACATATTGGGAGTTATATCAGGCACGCAAACGGGATTATCTGTTTGAGCTGATAACTGAGTCGGTCCGCGTGAGGCGCAAAGACTTGAGGAAAAGTGAAAGGTAAAATAAAAGAAGATACAGAGACGTACGGTATATTCTCCAATCTCCACTGGTCTTTCCTCAATGATTTAGCACGTCTTCATCACGTCTGACCCCGTCTAACATGTGGCTCTTTATCTGGTGCTGCAGCTGAGAGCGCCGCTGCGGGCTTGACAGCAGCCTCTGCCCAGCTTGTGTCATTCGAAGAAAGGCGAAACAATGCTGAGAAACATTTATTTGTCTATCCCCAACACTTGACAGAGGATGGAGCCATTTTGGAAATCCAGAATTTTTAGCTGGCAAAATATCAACAATTGGCATCTGCCTGCCCCCAAAATTTAAAATTTAAAATTTAAAATTTAAAATTTAAAATTTAAAATTTAAAATTTAAAATTTAAAATTTAAAATTTAAAATTTAAACATTCTACATTCTAACATTCTACATTCAACATTCAACATCAGACATCAGACATCAGACATCAGAAATCAGAAATCAGAAATCCAGAATCCAAAATCCAAAATCCAAAAATCAAATATCAAAAAGCAAAAAGTAAAGATTAAAAATTAAAATTGCACATTACAAATTGCACATTGGGGCGGCCCGGTAGTCGAATGGTTAGCACACCGGCTTCACAGTGCAGAGGTCGCCGGTTCGCGTCCCGGTCCGGCCTCCCTGTGTGGAGTTTGCATGTTCTCCCCGGACCCGCGTGGGTTTTCTCCGGGTCCTCCGGTTTCCTCCCACAAAAAACATGCATGGCAGGCAGATTGACCACAAATTGCCCTATGTGAGTGTGAGAGTGACTGTTGTATGTCTTTGTGTGCACATTGCTGGCACATTCAGGGTGTCCCCCGCCTTGCCCAAGACAGCTGAGATACTCCAAAATACCCGCGACCCTAATGAGGAATAAGCGGTACGGACAATGAGATGAGATGAGAAATTGCACATTGCACATTGCACAATACTAAATACAAAATTATAAAATATGGATTATGAATTATAAATTAACAAAAACAATTAAAAAATTCAAACTGAAAAACTGAAAATGACAAAAACAAAATACAAAATCAAATAAAATACGAAAAAAAAAGAACAATAAATAAATCTGCGGCCTACTTGCAAGTGAAGATGCTACCATATTACTAAATACCATTTAGAAATGATTTAAGGTATACAAAAATGACAGTTAAAATTCCTTATTTGATATTGGAGGTACGAAAACTGGAAAGCAAAGTTTCTGGAGATCCCTTTACAAGTGCCTCCACTTCATTACAAAGACAACGGGAATCCATTTGAAAGGAGAGTAGCGAGACATTTGGACGGTGGGAGTATCGAGTCCGGGGGAACGCAAGCGCTCCGGAGCAAAGCAGTGCTCGCTGAAGCCTGACTTTGTGCGAGGCCTCAATTATTCATGCGACGGTGCACATGTCAAAAGCTCGCCGACACGCGCAACAGCGAGGCCGAGCGCGTATCAAGCAGCGCGTCCGAGAAGGGGCACATGGGCAATGCCCACAATACACCTGGAGGAGAAAAACACAGCCCCTCGATCGTTCCCGGCTAAACAGACAACAAGGCTGCCCGAGCGGCTCCTCCATCGCTTTTTATTTATTTGTGTCTTGGTGGGGATGTCGGTGTAGGTGGGTTTCATCTT
The DNA here is from genome assembly GCF_051943395.1 of Hippocampus bargibanti. Taxonomy (NCBI): domain Eukaryota; kingdom Metazoa; phylum Chordata; class Actinopteri; order Syngnathiformes; family Syngnathidae; genus Hippocampus; species Hippocampus bargibanti. The sequence goes on along the minus strand of NC_142743.1, from coordinate 11,419,455 downwards.
TTCACGGCTCATCAGCCCACAGTTTGCTTCACTTTATTCTTCTCAACTAGCCATCATGCCCGTGGTGTTTTTAAGTCATCCGTCTGCTGTCTCTGCTGACCCCACTAACACCCCCGACACGTCTAGAAAAGCTGACTGCCTCTAAATTTGCAGACGCCCACGATCACTCCGATTTGTTTTATTCCTCTGCTTCCAGATTCCGTGAAAAGACCGAATACAGATTTTACCGTCCTGACACATGAAAGTATTTGCATATTTCCAGGAAATTAAATTCAACAGAGAGAAAGTTGTGTATGGCATGTATGGTTGGCGAGTTCAAATTGACATTGCAAAGTAGTCGGATGCCATTTGCGTCTGGATGCTTGATTTGATTTTTATATATATTTTTTTTTACAAATTATTTATTTGATGTTTTCATAAATCCAGTGTTTATGAAGTGTGGGCCGCAAGTTCACATTTGAGTGCTTCATGATGTGGGAAAAAAAATAGTAATCGGATTTATGACTTTCTGATATACCATAATTTCCGGACTAAAATGCGCATTTGATTATAAGCCTCACTCAGTACATTTTTAAAGGACAAACCATTTTGTACATACATCAACCGCACCTGTCTATAAACCGCCTGTTTATAAAGAAAGTCGGTACACAGAAAAAGTTTTAAAAGTTTTAAAAGTTTTAATAATATACCTTCAAGGACAACCGACGTCTCCGGACAAGTTGTGTCCATAATTTGTAAAATGTCTTCAAATGACTTCTACTGAGCGTATTTTACAAAGATTCCACCGCATATAGCTATATTTTATGTTTTAAGACTGAATATTCCGAAAGTCTTGTTTTTGAGTTTGTGACTAGTCCTCACCCTACGTCACTGAAGGAACGCCCCTGACCGAAAAAAGTACACATTGTAGCAGTCCTTCCATCACGACAATGCATTTTGCTGTACTTGTTTGGTCTGAAAACGTCGTTTTGCACCAAAAAGAGCCAGAAGAGGGCGACAAAGCTCCATTTAAGGAATTTATCAGCCTGTAGAAACGGGCTGATTAATTCCTTACACGGAGCTTGGTCGCCATTTTCTGCCTCTTTTCTGGGACGCTACATTGCAGTCCAGATGCCTCAAAATGGAACGGAATAAATTATTTAATCAACTGCAAACATGTATGCTTTCCTCTTCAGAACTATTTGAATCATATTCATAACATTCATGGATGTGTAACAAGAAAGCATATTCTCCGAATCTGAAGCTATTGTTTTGATTCTCCAGCAATGCAAGACGTCTTGGCGTGATGTCACGAACTGGGGCGGGACTTTCTGAAAATGCCCAATTCGCAGCTCAATTTTTTTTGCAGATTTTGGACACTTTAAGTCATTTTTATTGCATTTGACTAAAAATATCATACTGCGTGTTTTGGGTATTTTAGATGCTATAAAACGTTTTTCTGATGTCAGTTAGGAAACAAAAAAGTGATGTTGGTTGTCCTTTAACTTTTGTTTCAAAACAGCGCTTGTTACGCAGCAGCAACACAACATGCATTACGGTAGTAACACGGCGCAAACAGCTGGTTAAAAAAAAAAACATGCCGGTAAAAGTGAGACACGGCAGCTACACGTTAGCACTCGCTAACAGGTCTGGGTACAAAAACAAGTCACTGAGACACGGAAGAAATACATTAGTAGACAAAAGTTGCTCTTCGCAACGATTTCACACCGCTGGTTATCCAAACCTCCCATTCAACTCGGAGGACGACTTCAAAAACACGATTCACAGGCGTAATTATCGTAGTTACATTAACTTGCTTCTTCCTCGGCACATATATTCGCCGTGTCTCACTCCGACCTTTAGTGCTCGAGCGTCCCATAGCGGGCGTTAGAAAAAAAAATAATGTGTTGACCGCATTGTTGCATAAACCGCAGGGTTAAAAAGTTGTGATAAAAGTTGTGGCTTATAGTCCGAAAATGATGGTATGTCCACACTGAAAAAACCATCATGAATGTAATCTTTTTTTTTTTGTTAAGTGGCTGCACACAATAGAAAAAGAATGTGAATATAGATATTTTTTGGTACAATTAGATTTTTTTCTCCACATGGTTAAATCAAGAAATAAGGGATCTCTTGAAAGTAGGCAGGAGAGAAGAGCGGGGTATATTTGACAAATTGTATGAAACAAAGTCAGCAGGAACAAAATCTCAAACAACAAAGTCATCTGGACAGAAATGTCCAAGCTAGCAAACAAAACCATGAGTAACACATGACATGGTGAAACAAACCTGACAGGGTGAAACTCTAATTCTGACTTTAAAGTGAGGAAAGTCTGAATTCTGAGATAAAAGTGAGTATCCTGCCATCTTTATGTTATTTTCTTCATTGGCTCTCATCCTCCTCCGTAAATGTTGACCCTGTCAAATCTATGGTAGCATTTTGATCACTCTCTCTGTCATGACATTTATTTTCCACATGATGGCGCAGTGGAACAAATGAGGCCTCATGAGGCACTGGCGGAAAAGCAAACCATTTAGATGGAAAGCCTCATTGCGTCATGGTGCCTCATTTTGCCCTCACTAGCATGAAGTCAATCTCATCTGCATTTCAAAACAGTTTTCTGTAAATAGTCACTTATTAAGCTACTTTCAGTGGGTTGCGCCAATGCAAATAGTTAAATGTGTAATTCGAATTCAGGAGAACGGCGTTACAAACGCACACACAAACACACACAAAAAAACAGACTCTGTCGTCCATGTCGGTTGCGCCGCGTGAACTGCGAAAACAGGCTCAGCAGAGCGTTCGCCCTCCAATGCCACCGGTGACTGCTTTATCAGCATCCCATAATTTATGTTGTGCTAATTAGGTCCCCAGTGGCCTCGTCTCTCGGAATTTGGCAGGCCGATAGCGGTGGCCGGTCACAGCAAGACTAGCGAAAGAGGAACGGGGTGGTCGACGCCAAACCGAGATGCGGGCATGTCATAATTACTGTTTGTGAATAATTAACGTCCCTGTCACGGTTTGCCTCCCCGAATAAAACATCCACGCCGCCTTCATGGACAGATGTCACAGAGCCACGAAGGAAGGTTCGGCAGCTGCAGAGCCCCAGCGCAACCGCGCTACCTCCTCATTAGCTCCGGCCCAGGTCTCCGGGTCACGTAGACCTGCGGGCAGGGGCCTCTGTGTTGTTAGCAAGACAGGTCGCACACGAACGCCTGTGAGAACACACGCCTCGTGTAAACAACGGAATACAAAATAGATGCTGTCACCGAGCGTGCTATTCAGTCACGTTTGCTGCGTATTGAGTGAGATATTGGGATTAAAGTAAAATCTTTTGAAATTTACATCCACGTGAGGGTCTTTCTCTTTTAATTACATAATGTCTTTTGAAGTCCTCACTGGTCAGGTTCATTCATATGTGGTCCAAAATGGAACTGTATAGTGCCACTTAGCAGTTTTTTTGACGACGATACTAGTGCAGCGTGTTCTACCGGAAACAAATTCCTTGTGTGTTCTACATACATGTACTTGGCAATAAAGATGATTCTGATTCTGATTCTGATTCTGATCTGGCAGCATTTTGTTGTGCTAACAGCTAGCTAAAATGCTAGGTTCTCCTGTAACAAAGCTAACGTTGTCCTGTTACTGTTAGATTACAAATAAGTCACACAATCAAATTTGTAGTATTGATATAAGATGAGGTTGTCAAGGTTTTGATAGTTTATTATATATTATTGATCAAGATGTCAAAATGAAGCCCAAAAGCAAAAAATCCAAAATGGCCTCTGATTCTCGAATGAATTACACTTTCTTCACATTTGTCAACAATTATGATTTGTTTCCAACTATCAAAAATATCGCTGAAGATATAATTTTGTGACGATTTGAATGACAGCCCTGTCATGCAAATACCATACTATTTTTTTTAAAGTGAAAGAGCTCCTTCCCTGTATGAGATGTCACGGATGCGTACAATGAAGTAGTTCATGGAGAACACATGAAAGAGCTGCTGTTTTCGTTGATGTCACTTTATTTGAGTGTTGTTGCACTTACACTGCATTTCATAAAATAAAACAGCTTCGCACCCTGACAGTTTGCATAATTCATGCAAAGCCGAGCAGCCGAGGAATAAATATGCCTTTTGAACACACATTACAGAGCCACGGTTTGACAAGCTGCTTTTTAAGAAAATTATTTTAACACCCCCCATTCAACATGTACAGAACGTAATAAAACTCAACCCTCAAGACATTTAAATTGCTAATCACCACGTAGCTTTTAATATCGTACAGACAATAAATAATTCACACCAATGTCCAATCGCTGTAATTCATTAACTCTGGGCCAAAAATCCTTCTTTATTTCCAATTCCGCTGGCCTTGAAACCCTTTAATCCGGCTTGCTTAAATGAGAGCAAATCATTATGATGACATGTAGGATGGGAGCTTTTTTAAACCTGCTGAAGGACGTTCTTTTTAGGAAAACAGTACCGTTAACCCTGTATGTTCACAGTTTTGCAACAAATAGAATAAATAAATAAATAATTTGTAGATTTTTAGGTGGTGATCTGTTCTAGGCAATTACAAATATCTGGGGTGTGGGGATTACTTGCAGATATTTCGGGGAACTTTTGGATTCGCAGAAACTGTTTTTAGTGAGCAGTGTTGAAGGACAACCGACACAATTTTTTTGTTTCCTGACTGATATCAGAAAAATGTTTTATCGCATCTAAAATACCCAAAACACGCCGGTTGATATTTTTAGTCGAACGCAAAACACCAATAAAAATGACTTAAAGTTGCCCAAAACTGCCACTAATGAGCTCAAAACTGGAGAGATTCAGAAATTCCCGCCCCAGTTCGTGATATCTCATCAGGATAGTCCTTCACAAACTGCCTTGCACCAGAATCAAAACACTGGCTTCAGAGAGTTCCGATTGGGAGAAGATGCTTTCTTGTTACTCATCCAGTTATGAATATGATTCAAATAGTTTTGAAGAGGAAAGCATAAGTGTTTGCAATCAATTAAAGAAGTCCTTCCGTATCAATGCAAGCGACGTAACTGATGAAGGACATGACATATGAAGCATATATCAAGCTCTGTGAATTAGCAATATAACATCAACTTTGGTGATACGTGGCATATAAGGACTTGAATAACAAATAATAAGATACACGATGTCAACATCAATGCAGATTGTTTAATGGTTGTGCATGCAAAAATGTGTTTAAACTTTCAAGATGAAAAGTTCCGAACTTACATCTGTGTAAGCTCTCAGCCGTACAGGATTGGTCCTTCGATGAGAAGATTTCTTCAGCCGTCAGCAGTACTTCTTTGAAGGTGTCGGTCAGTTTGCTGACGAAGCCTCTTGGATAAGAAGTGAAACATCCGACACCATCAAAGAAGTACAGATGACGGCTGAAGAAACCTTGAGTCGGTGAGTAGATGAGTAGGTTACGAACTTACGTATGAATGGCCTTCTGTACAATGGAGTTTATAATAAGAAAATTGTAGCAAATCGCAATTCACATCGAATCGACAATTTAATCACGGGGTCAAGAAAAGCATTCGTGTTCGAGTCAAACAAAAGATTGACTGTCGGAATGATACGTACCAGGTTTGACTGTCATCGAAGCGTCCTTTCGGCTACACCAAAGAGCTCGGTCCCCGTTCTGAAGAATGTCATCATCTTTGGCTTGGAAGAGCTCCATTTTACTGACATACGTTCAACAAAATAATTGACGAACTGGATGATCAGCCTTGAGAGGAGCAGAAACAACACGAGAAGATGACAGCGGTTATCCATCGCCAACTGCGGTTAGCTCCTCATTCGCCTCCGGCTGGTGTTCTACGGCTACGAGCTAACAGAAGCTGGATGTTTGTCCGATGGGTTTGCTCCACTATTATGGCGATTTCTCTCTTTTACCACTGGAAGCACCTGTCTACCCATTGTCAGAGGATGACAGCGGTTATCCAAGCGGGGCGCGCACCCCGTTCGCCTCCGGCTGGTGCTCTACTTCTCTGGTCCGGCTGGTTTGTCCGCTGTGAATTTGTGTAAACTTATGGAGTTTTATGGAGTTTGATGGAATTTTCCTTCTAATTTCGCGATCAACACGATGTTTTCAGATGAAAAAAAAGTACCCAAAATGCACTGTGTATCGCTTTCTCGGTCAGAGATCCCTCCGCGATGTTGGCATCAACTCTAAAACAAGACCTCATGAATAATCAGAGCGAATTTTAAAACGTAAAATATAGCTATATGCAGTGGAATCTTTGTAAAATGCGCTCAGTAGAAGTCATTTGAAGTGATTTTACAAATGATGGACGCAACTTGAGGTGTCGGTTGTCCTTTAATGCTCCTTGATTCCCATTCCACCACGTTACTTTTTTTCTTTTCATTTATCTAGCTATCCATCTATTTAGCTGGTTATCTGGCTATGTGGCTGTCAAGCTGGCTATCCAGATGACTACCTGGCGAGCTTTCTAGCTGGCTTGCTATTTGCTATCTATTAGCTATCTAGCTGTCTAGTTATCTAGTTAGCTATCTATTAGCTATCTATCTAGCTAGCTGGCTGGCTACTCCTTATCTATTAGCTTTCTATCTTTTTCTATATTCTATATTTTCTATTTGAGTCATTCCGGGTTGAGGGAACGCTGGCGCGTGTGGTTGCCACTGCTCACCTACAGAACAACGTATCCTGTGACTGTAAAGTGACCTTGAGAGTTTTGAAAGCGCTTATAAATGAAATGTATTATTAATATTATTTGTCCCAGATAGCGGAAAAATATCCTACTAAATATTTGGACTTGGTTACCTTGCATCCGACCGCCATCCGTGACCAGCATTGAACAGAAATGGCCTCCGATCAGACAAAAATCCTTCCTACCAGGTGACTCAAAGGGAGCGCAGCATTGACTTGATACCGACGTCTCTTGTTGTTTACCACGCATGTAATGGAGCTGCCGGAGCCAAATGCAACCCAATGCAACACTGTTTACCATTTGTGGATAGCTTATTTGTCCAAGTGTTGAGGAGTTTTACGTCACGCTTGCATCACTCAGGGATGAATAGAAGAGTGTCTTCTGTCCTGCAAGTAGTACAATTAGTCCGGACTTGGTTCTGGATGCAAATCAGGCTCGTTGATGGAAGCTGAGTGAGTTGCAATATGGAAACTTTCCAATGTTCCCTTTCAACTAGAACGGAATACCACACTTTGGTTTGTGACTTTGATCCACTTCCAAGGAGCTTTCTGAGTTTTGTAGATAATTCAAGTGAATGCGTGCGGAGTGACTACAGAATAAGCAGGTGAGGTTTCAGTCGATACACAGATATGTAGCAGACTTTTTGACAACTCAACGGTATTCATAGAGCTTTATCTTCTTCTTCTTCTTTTCCTTTCGGCTTTTCCCCTCAGGGGTCGTCGCAGCGAATCAATGTCCTCCATTTATCCACCAGCTACCTTCATGTCCTCTTTGACCCCATCGATAACACTCCTCTTCGGTCTTCCTCTCGGTCTCCTGCCTGGCAGAGCTTTATACAAAGTGAAATATGAGGATGAAAACTAATCCATGCAACAAACAATACATTCATATTTAAAGGAGAACCGACATAACTTTTTGTTTCCTAACTGACATCAGAAAAAAACGTTTTATAGCATCTAAAATACCCAAAACATGCAGTATGATATTTTTAGTGAAATGCAAAACACCAATAAAAATGACTTAAAGTGTCTAAAAAGTACTTCAATTTGAAACCGGAATTGGCCAGTTTCAGAAGGTCCCGCCCCCATGTTCGTGGTGTCACGGCAAGACATCTTGCCTTGCTCGAGAATCAAAACAATGGCTTCAGATTTTGAGAATATGCTTTCTTGTTACTCATCCAGTTATGAATATGAATATCAAATAGTTCTGAAGAAGAAAGCATACATGTTTGCAATCGATTAAAGAATTTATTCTGTGTCATTTTGAGGCATCAGGGGTGGGAAATGTCGCACCCAAAAAAGGCAGAAAATGGCGACAAAGCCATGTAAGGAATTGATCAGCCCGTTTCCACAGGCTGATTAATTCCTTACATGGAGCTTTGTCGTCCTCTTCTGCCTCTTTTTGGTCCTATGCGACGTTTTCAGACCTAAGTACAGCAAAATGCATTGACGTGATGGAAGGACTGCTATAATGTGTCCTTTTTTGGTCAGGGGCGTTCCTTCAGTGACGTAGGGTGAGGACTCGTCACCAACTCAAAAACAAGACTATTCAGTGCGAGTCTTAAAACATAAAATATCAACACAGTGTTTTCAGATGAAAAAAAAGTACCCAAAATGCACTGTGTATGGCTTTCTCGGTCAGAGTTCCCTCCGCGATGTCAGCATCAACTCTAAAACAAGACTTCATGAATATTCAGAGCGAATTTTAAAACGTAAAATATAGCTTTATGCGGTGGAATCTTTGTAAAATACGCTCAGTAGAAGTCATTTGAAGCCATTTTACAAATTATGGACACAACTTGTCCGGAGACGTTGGTTGTCCTTTAAGAGGGTAAATTACAGTAACAGTAAGATTAAAAACCACGTCCCATGCTGAGTCAAAAACTATGAATTACTGTTGAAAAAGGCCTAAAATGAAAAAGGCTGGATTCACTAATACCACTAATTTGCCAGTCAAATTCAAAATCACTGTCCAGTTTATGACCTAAATTTGACACTGTTGGCTTGAGATGAGGAACGATCACTTCATTGTAATTCGAAGGGTCTTTTAGTTACAAGACATCATGCCATCCTTCCATTGGCTAATTTGCAAATTGCTGGCAAGATCGGGAGTACAGTACGTCATGGACGAGGTGCACCTAGAGAGAGAGGGAGGGAGAGAGAGAGAGAGAGAGAGAGAGAGAGAGAGAGAGAGAGAGAGAGAGAGAGAGAGAGAGAGAGAGAGAGAGAGAGAGAGAGAGAGAGAATAAAACATACATTTATTCACAGCCTGTGTAAGATCAAACAGCAAAATTGATCTGATTTTCCCTCAACCCTTGGCGCCCTTCCCCACACCCCTGTAACCCTACCGAAGCCTCACCTCGAACGTGGTATCGACTCTCCAAAGGCCATCGCTGTCTCCGTCACAGCCACCTGTCACCCTACGACAATTTCGCCTTTATGTAAGCTCCCAGGGAAATGATGTGCTTGCGAACATCTCGTAACCATCTCCCAGAAGCCCCTTTCAGGCTCACCGTACTGCAATCAAGACGATGGAAGTGAGCCAACGTAGTCTCTGGGATCCTTTTGCGCAAGTTAGATTAAAGACTGTGACTCGTCGCGGCGGTTTTAATTAATTGGTCTGTGTCTTCTCTGGGCTCATTCTTTAGATGAGACGATTTGTTTCCCCTACATTTATTGAACCGAAGCAGGAAAGCAGCGGCGAAGTTGAGGAGATATTGGTTGTGCCCAAATCAACTAAATCTTCTTTGCCGATGGAAAACAAAAAGTGACTCAAAAAAATCGACCCGCTGACCTGATGGTGACCTTGTGTCCAATTTTCGGTACAGGTCTCATGAGAAATGACAACATTGGGGTTAGTGGATTTGATTTCCCAAAGAGGCCTATTGACTAGCTTGAAAAATCTTCACAGTCAAAGTCTCCCTGAATTTAATAGAAGCCAGTGTATTGATGGCCAGCGTGTGCCCTCGCCCTCCCCCAAATATAACCCAACCAGAGCCAGCCTGTAGGTCAGTCGGTCGCCGTCCCAACGAGGCCGCCCCGTTGAGGGTCACCCACTGCCCACTTCCCAACCCTTGTTATTTATCTCCCTGGAACACTTCATTTCTCTTCCTGTCAAAGCCCCCCTCCTTGCCCCAACCCCACATTGGTCTCCGCTGAGGTTGGCACTGATCCTCGCATGTGTTCGCCAATACCAGCTTCACTTAGCCAAGGCCTGTGGAGAACACCCCACTCCCACCCACCACCACCGCATCTCTCCACATCCAGGTCAGATGACATCCAGCTTTCGGGGGCACTTCTCTAACAATAGGGGCCCAACGTCTGTATATTAGCAGTCCATCCGATGGGTAATTACTTCCCCAGGTTGGACTCTAGAACTGGACTTTATGGACTCCTCAGTCCCAGTGGAGCCACCGAGGACTCGACACCTCCCCCCTTCATTAGAACCATCCCTGAAAAACACATCACAAGTGATGCCTCGTGATAAATGGGTTCGCATCGCAGACTTGGGAGGCGAAGGAAGAGAATGACACTCAGAGGACACAGAGGGGATGAGGAAGTCACAAATACAGACATTGGAGATAAAAATATCATTGGTGTAAGCACACAAAAATAAGAGCACACAACTTTGCGATGGAGATCATCTGCTGTAGAGAAGACCTTGCTGCACCTGAACCGTCTGTTCACAGGCCATACACATGTAGGACCGAACGCAAAGTAGGTATGATCAACATCAATGCGAGGTAATGACAGGAAAACGGTGGCTCTGAAGCATCGCCGTACCTTGACTTAAGTGACACTCTGAGGAAAGAAAAAAGTGCAATTTGAGAGGTTCACGTAGCGGCGCTTTGATTTATAATTCAGTGCGAGCAAGCAAGAAAAGTAAGCACCACCCCCCGCCTCCACCCACTAACCCAAGGCTAAGGGGGATGACTCGGAATGATGCCTGCGACTGGGAGCCTGTGCAGCAGCGGGGAGGGAAGGCGGCGGCGGAAAGGGGCTCGAGCGAGAGAAGCCGACTAATTTGTGCACCGTTTGAGGTGGATTTAAAAAGGGAAGGGGAGACGTGAGGTCCATACCTGTACCTGCGAGGCGTGAGATCACAGAATGTGGCGTACAAGAGACAAGCTGAAGAAGGTGAAGCATATAAAGTGAAGAAATGAAAGATGGGATCAGTCGTTATTTTTTTCTGTGGCTTCTCCTACTGGTGTGCAGGTTACAGGACACTTAACATGGAAATGTAAAAGTGTAAAAGTGAGCCTACATTATGAAAATATGTGGGGAAACGAGTCATTCTATTGGTTATGTCAGTGTGAATTTATACAAATATCTAGCCATCTGTCAGTTGGTTGGTCTGTCGGTCGGTCTGTCAGTCTGTCGGTGTGTCGGTCTGTTGGTTTGTCGGTCGGTCTGTCGGTCTGTCTGTCTGTCTGTCTGTCTGTCCGTCCATCCATCCATCATCATCAGTGTGAATTTATACAAATGTCTATCTATCTGTCAGTTGGTCGGTCTGTCGGTCGGTCTGTCGGTCGGTCTGTCTGTCTGTCCGTCCATCCATCCATTAATCATGATCAGTGTGAATTTATACAAATATCTATCTATCTATCTGTCAGTTGGTCGTTCTGTCAGTTGGTCTGTCTGTCTGTCTGTCTGTCTGTCTGTCTGTCCGTCCGTCCATCCATCCACCCATCCATTCATCATAATCATCAGTGTAAATTTATACAAATATCTGTCTATCTGTCAGTTGGTCGGTCGGTCTGTCGGTTTGTTGGTCTGTCGGTCCGTCCATCCATCCATCCATCCACCCATCCACCATTCCATCCATCAATCCTCTCACGAGTGGCCTGATTTTCCTCCGTGCGGCTCCAAAACTTGCCTGATTCCTCCAGGCTCCCCACGGGTGCCGTGATCCCCTCCGATCATCCTGTATTCCAACGCCCCTTATAAAAGCTAATGTGCTGATTTTACATTTTGAACCTGCATGATCCCTCCTGCAATCCTTCACCCTGCTCCCTCCGGTTCTTCTTTCAGCGAGGATCGGCGGAGGCTTTGATCAGAGTCCCCCGTTAAAGGTTTAAAAACGTCTCAATTCCTGACGATTGTTGGGGCCTCGGTGGTTTACTTAAAACGTTTCCCCGCATTCCCCCGTTCAAATTTACGACTCCTAAATGAGGTACCTTCTCTGCCAGCTTCCCATTCCGCCGCCGCTTTCAAGTTCCCCCGTTCGGGTGCCATGGCCATAAGCCCTAGATTTTGTCTCCTCCATCTTTTTGCCAAATACAAAAAAAGACCCAGTAAGCCTGGTCTTCATCGACGTAATCCCCAGATCTCCCACTCTCTTGGAAATCAATACTGAGGTTGAGAGGGGGTGAAACTTCCCTCTTAACTCATCGAGATGGGAAGTGATAAAGTCCTGGGATCACTTTTTTTTGCAATCGCAGTGGCGTCATGATGAAACTAATGGTGCAATTTCGTGCACCCTCGTCACTTCACATGATGTCCTTTTTCGCAGGCATTGTGTGTATTGTTTGTCCACCACGGCAGGCAAATAGGCTCTTCATTGTGAGCTTGAGGGGAAACAAAGAAAAAGTAAATAAAGAGGCAAAGTCAACTGTAATTGTTAGTGATATTGATAGTGGTATTGATATTGACATTGATATTGATTTATATATTTCGCACTTTGGCAGAAAAAAAACAAGGACAGAAGTATCATGGAGACAATAACAATGACACAAGCTTGTCATTCCATTATTTTCGACTATACCCCCCATCACGTTTTTGTAACAATTACATCTTTTTTATGAAATGACAGTACAAAAAAAATAGATTTTTCTACAATGTAGCTAGCATACAGTTTGTGTAAGTTAGCCACTTGTCTGGCAGTTTTGGTATGTAGCCTAGGCTGTTTGAAGCCCGAGTGAGGACATATACATTCACTATCGCTGTTACATTATTATAACGGAGTAAATTGACTCAAATAACTCAAGAAATAACCATTACAGACTAAACTGTCAGCAACTAAAGGGTCCAATTTGGGGCCATTTAGCCATTTTCTCTACTATGTAACGTGTGACTCATGAGTGTTATGAGGTTTCACATGTGAATTTAAAGCAACTGTGCTAACGGTGGCGTTAGCACTACTCTCACAGTTGCTCATTCTAATCGACTGAAGTTTACATGATAGCTGTTCAACCAATTGGGGTCAAATTTGAGTCGGCTGTTTTTTTAAGAGTGCACCTCATGTCAAAGAACTCTCTGGCAGTTGTGTTGTATGACAGCGGTCAGGTTGAGGGTCAAAACTAGGACAAACAGCGCTTCCGACAGCCATTCTTGGCAAATGTCAGCCTGATGGAGGCTACGGAGCGGCGGGGCGGTATGTTCCTCGACAGCCCTCTGCCCCTATGCTCCGGTGCTGTAATTAATACGTTGTCGTATCAAAGTTGAAGTGTTTGCCTCAGAAATGTCCCGCCCCCGGCACCCGGCCCCTTATTAAACAGCTGACCTCCAAGCAGCTGAAGGTTGCTTGGCAAACTTGGCTCACCCCCGAGAGAAAACATCTGCTTTCCTCGCGGGTGCGACTGCCGTGGACCCCTAAAAACCCCAGCACCTCAGCTGGCCACCGCGGCCCTGGTGAGAGAGAGCCTTTCCGCTGTCCTCGCGCGATGACCCCGACATTTATAATGCCGCTAAACCTCCAGACCAGAATTGGGGCCCGCTCCATCAACAGACTGCCAACGCGGTCACTGGACCACTGACAGGGAGCGCTCCTGGCTTGTTAGCCCCTCTTCATGGCCTGTTGACAGGAATGGTGGAAGGCGGTGATAGCAAGAGGAGGCAGTTCTCTGGGCATCTGCGCAGCTCCCATAAAATGGCGGCGGTTGGAACTCTGACAGAAGCATCTGTCATCCCCTCGCCTTCATACACTCACCTGCTGTCCGAGGGCCAGACTGGTCCTGTTTTCTCCTTTTGCTCACTGGTCCGCTTGCTAGCATTGCCTCCTCCCTTCTCATGAGAAGCACTTGGACGCCTCCTTTGGAAAATCTCACACATTGCAACCTCTGCCATCTTTTCATCCACTTTCAGCTCAGTTGTATAACTTTGGCAGCAAATGGACACATTTGTCGTTCGTTCAATAAATTAAATACAGTAAAGTTTCATTATATCGATATTCTTGGGAGTCAGAAAAAAAATTCAATATAACCGTACTATTGACGGCATGAAGCGGGGGCAATAAATGGAGGATCTTTGATATGGCATGTAATTTTCTCATTGGGTTCATGGATTGCGTATCTAGCATGCTTTTGTACTGTAGTAAAGTGAAAAATAAACGTATGCATTAAATACAAAGGTCATTTATTATTTTTAGAACGCACTCTTGCAATCGTGAATCTGCGTATCACTCGACATTGTTGACATTGTACACACGAGAGAAACCACGAACGCCAGTATGTACAAACGTGAAAAATAGTGATTGTTGCAAGGGATAAAGATATCTGAATACAACACAATTAAATACATGTATGGAAAACGAAAACTGCAACGTTTACATTACTTACATTGATGAAGTATTCTGCGGTACGTCGAACTATTTCGCGATGAAGGAGTTTCTTGTTGGATGATCCCCACAGCCACAATTGACTTGTACGTTGTTCGGATACCACAATTCTTACGTTTCCCCATGGTTGAAATTGGTGTCAAACAACTGTATACTGTCGATGAGAAGGTTTCTTCAGCCGTCATCTGTACTTTTTGAAGGTGTCGGACGTTTCGCCTCCTATCCAAGAGGCTTCGTCAGCGAACTAAAGTCTGACTGTGTATCAAGCAACACAGGTTAGGCAACATTTGTAATGCTGATGAGGTGATACCGGTGGGAGTGGGGCAAATAGGCCACTTGTTAGTCAGGAATGTAGGAACAATCAGTGGGGCCACAGGGAGTGGTCCTCTGCTCCCCCCAACCTGAGAGTAGTGACCTATCATAGCTGTGTCCGGCGCCGCCATGTCTGGACATTAGGGATATACAAATAGAGCCGATACGACCAGTCAGACTTTAGTTCGCTGACGAAGCCTCTTGGATAGGAGGCGAAACGTCCGACACCTTCAAAAAGTACAGATGACGGGTGAAGAAACCTTCTCATCGATGGACCACTCCTGTACGACTGAGATCTTACACAGCTGAACTGTATACTGTATAAGAAGACTACAGTATTGTGACGTTCCCATCCTCTTTGATCCTGGTCCGAAGTCCAACGCTTCGTATGCCGTCTTTATTATGGTAGAAAATGGCGTTTGCTACACTGCGCAACACATGGAAGCTGGTCACGTGACTTCGTCACGTGACCAACGGTGCCACTGATAAAGAATTTCGATAAAGGTGGTGCTGTATAGAAACCCCTAAGCAAATATCGATTCACCTTAAACAGCTTTTGTATCGATATAAACATAGCAAAATGGCCGGCGGGAGATGAAAAAGAGCACCATAGTAACCGGATTATCATAATAACCATGGATGAGAAGGTTTCTTCAGCCGTCATCGTTGGACCACTCCTGTACGACTGAGAGCTTACACAGACGCATAATAACCATGAATCGTACTAAACGGAACTAATTATACATACAAAAATAGAAATTTGACAGGAAATGAAAATAGTATCATAGTAAGCAGTATTATCAATATAATCAATATCAATATAATGAGACTTTACTGTAACATAAATTTGCCGAAATGCAGACTGACAGTAATTTTTAAATCCAAACATAAGACAAAAGTTTTTGAAATTATAAGATCATACCTGACAATCATTTCCTTGGTGACCTTCTTGGGCTAGCAAACAGGATCCAAATTCACCATCACGTTGTCATTATGTTAATCATTGTTCTATTTTCATAATTAAAATTGGGATTATTTTACGATGAAAGTGTGAGAGCCGTACGCAAGTGTGTATATTTGTCACATGACAAGAATACCCCGCTTGCAGATGGCGCAGTGATGCTTGCCTCGCCCTCTCGTGACGTATGCTTGCAATTAGGCCTCCATTCTGCGTGTCTTTTAAAGATAATGAAGGATGCCGGTGATACTTGAAGGACGCTTGTCTTGGAGGCCATGAGGAGGTTCCGGAAGGTCCAGAAAAAAATACTGTGGCACCCACCCCCTGCTCCTCCCCTGCCCATACTGCTAGGTGAAAGACCTTCCGTGTTGGAGCCCAGCCAGCTTGGTGGGGGGTCCTGCTTAAACAAGGGGATGACAAGTGTGTACGACGACGCGTATGACTGAGCGTGTATCTTTCACCCCGACAGACGAGGCATTGGCACATCATCCCAGTCTACTCTGTTTCTGGAGGGTCTCGTAAAAAGCTTTCATTTGTTACAGCGAACTCACGCTGAGAAGCTACTTTTTCCAGTTCTCCCAGGTTGGCTGCTGCCCTCTGGCTATCGTGCCAATGAGAGCGTTCATTTGATGAGGAAACGTCAAAAGACAGAACACCTCCTGAGATTTGTATTTTTTTTTAACTTTTTTTTAAACTACGTCCAAATTCAGGTTGTAAATTAAAGTCATTGACCTAAATTGTTCCCCAGTCTTTTATAGTAATAATATATATTTGCTATCTGACTGGCTATCTATCTAGCTAGCTATCTATAAGTTATCTATTAGCTAGCTAGCTTGCTTTCTATATATTTGAGTTACTTTCGGGTTGAGTGAACGCTGGCACATGTGGCTGCCGCTGCTCATCCACTGAAAAACTTATCATGTGACTGTAAAGTGACCTTGAGAACTTTGAAATGCGCTTATAAATGTAATGTATTATTATTATTATTATTCGATTTCATTTATAAGCGCCTTTCAAAACTAATCGCCTTCACATTCTTATTCTAATATTCTTGCAGCACATTTCGCCAAGATTTCTTGAACCATGTTGAGATTTCACTGTAGCCTCCTCAGATTCGAAGACATCAATAACTGACAAACCACCTTGTGTTTAACAGAGAAATGTTTATTTTATGAAGGTCTGTTAACATTGAGAAATTAAAGTAATCGACTTAAATATTTACACAAATCAAAAAATCCTTGATGCTGGACCAGAGAAACACTCCTGTGTTGAAGGGCACCTTTCCTGGACTTGAATGAGCGATGGCGTCCTTGAGTCGGTGTGTGTTTAATGTGCATGCGTGTGAGGTTACACCGGCGTGTGTGTGTGTGTGTGTGTGTGTGTGTGTGTGTGTGTGTGTGTGTGTGTGTGTGTGTGTGTGTGTGTGTGTGTGTGTGTGTGTGTGTGTGTGTGTGTGTGTGTGTGTGTGTGTGTGTGTGTGTGTGTGTGTGTGTAATGCACATGGATTGGCATCTTTCCCCATTTTACTGCTGGCAAGTCTTCAGCGCGTTCCGGTCACAAGACAGGTCAGTGTGTTCATTAGCACCATGGCAAAATTGACTGATGGAAAAGTCACATTAAAACTGAAGAAAACATTTTTTGAAATTGTTTCTTTTATTAATTTTGAACTGTACTGGTCCAACCCATCACGTCATCCCACCCACTATCACATAACCATGATTGAAAGCGTCAATAAAATACAGGGAAAAAACAGTGCACCTGTGAGACTTGCATGCCATCACATGACAAAATAAACCTTTAAAAAAAATCTAAAATAAATCAAATACATCATACACATTCAACTCAATTTATGATGACTGTAAATGTAATTTTGGTCTGAACAATCAACCAGAGGATGGAAAAATGGAAACTGCTGGTAATGTCATCGAGAGCAGGCCTGCAAGGACGAAACTTTAAATACAGATAGAAAGATGGAAAATCGTTACATATACGTACAGTACTCCGCTTCAATTTTACAGTCAACTGTACGTGTAATTTGTTTTTTGTACCACATGAGGTCACTAAACCGCCTCGATAGTTTAATGCAAATCCATAGATGGACTTCCATACCAGGCAAAGAAGAGATCTCGGTCAATTGATATCTTATAACACAAGGTATATGCATAGAATTGAATGAATCATGATTAATTCATGGGTTTCAAACACAGAGGGACGGCTAGACAATCCCGGAGCAACATGGCGGTTGTGACGTCATACTTTCATCCATGTTTGTCGGCAACGATGGCCTTCACAACGGCTATCAAATACTTTTAACGGGGTGGGGGAGGCTATGTTTTTTAATTTCTATTTATACGCGTAAAATAAGTAATTTGTCTTCCTAGAACCAAATTAATATGTATTATTGTTATTTTAAAATCGTAAGTTTCTTCGCTGTGGTTCAAAACACATAAGAGAAATATTATCTTTTATTTTTTCAAGTAGTACGCTCCTGTCATGTACGTTGTATTGGTACTGTCCAGTGACGTCGAACGCGGGAGGGTAAAACGTGGTTCGGATTGTTTGTGGGAAAGGGGCTATTGTGTCGGGAGGAAAAGGTTACACCACAGAGACTGTCAGGTAAACAAACAATTGGTGATTAATGTTATAATATTCTCCACGCAGCTCCGTTTTCGGCAGGCACAGTTTTTGTCGTGGTAACAGCATTACAATCGAAAAACCTACCGCAAGCTAACTGCTAGCCTGGTTGTTGACGTAAGTTGCTACCACACACGTGATGGCTGCTAATTATATTAGTCATATTAATCTATGCGATGTATTATAATCAGTGTTGTATTTTGAATGCGCAGCGTATGTGAATGAATGGTAAAAGATGATGGCGCTCAGGGGGAGGGGCACCTACATGTTGTCATGTGCTGTCAACATCTGTCGTTGAGTGACTGGAAGCTTCATGTTTCGCTCATGTTTTTTTCAATAGAAATGGCACGAGACTGGAAGCCTGGTGATCTGATTTTTGCCAAAATGAAAGGCTATCCCCATTGGCCTGCGAGAGTAAGTATGCAATTATGACACATCAGAAGAGAGTACCTCTCAGTAGTTGGGCCTTTACGCGAAAATTCCGTTTTAAGTTCACACCTTGGTCGATATTCTTCGCTTTGTTTTTGTGAGCCAATATTTGAGATATGAACTAAGGACTCGTGATGTCATTTTCAATTGACAGCAAGTGGCAATGCAAGGCAAAATGGCCGCTGAAACTTTCCTCCTGGCTCAACATATTAATGCTGAAAAAAACATTAAAATGTACCTCACAAGCTCACTGTGATATTAATTGATAAATAGTCAGGAGAGGCAGGTGAGGCCATGCCTCACCTGTCATCATGGCAATATCAAATGAAAAAATAAATTAAACAGTTATACTTATTTAGTGATTTGTACTTTAAAGTTCTTTTCCATTTAACTTCACCGTTTTTGGATTTTTTTTCAAAATCGCTGAATTTTCACATTTACCGTAAATACTAAGTAGAGACGAGCGGTGAGGCAGCAGCCGGCTGAGCCTCACCATGTATTGCGCAATGACTATGCTATGCTAACTGTGCTGGCTTGCTCTGCGGTGAGACCGCATTGCTCTCCCTCTGCATATCGCTATTAAAGTGTTCAAACACTTTTAGTATATGAACTAAATTTCTACAGTTTAGCTGGTGTATATAATAATATAGAGTCACTTTATATTATAAACACAGTACTACAGTGTTTATTTTATTTTATTTTTATCAAAACTATGTGCATAGGTGAGGCACACAGTTCTCCTGCCTCATGACAGGGGGCGCTGGTGGTTACAGATTCTTCTTGCGCCTCCTTGGCTGCACAATAGTAGAATTAGTGAGAGCAAGCTACAGTGAACAGTTAGCAAGTGAAGTGCAACCATCCAGTCATTTTTTCGTGTTGCTTGGCCTTATTTTCAGAATGGACGATTCCATACCTAAATTGAAAGAAATAGAGAGACTTTTAAAACTGTTGCATCAATAACTGGAAGTTATTGATGCCTTTCTTCAGAAGGAGCGGTGCATGGACTTCATTTATAAGTAAAGGTAACACGATAATCCCGTTTTTGTAAATTCTTTTTTTCTATGCTACAGTTTATATGAAGAATGCTGACATGACATTTTAAACAAAACACGTTTACTGTTGCCAATCAAATGGTGAATAAGCTACTCTGTAGAGTTCATATATTTGTAAATCTGACTGTGATGACGTCAGTGCCTCACCAGCCATGAACCTCACCGCACGTCACTGATTAAAACGGAGTACATTTCTGCTGTAACTATAGTTAGTTTGACCAATCTCGAGTGTAATTTGGATTGGATTGGATTGGGTTGGATTTGCCTTTATTAGTCTCGCAGTGGAGAAATTTACAATTCACAGCAGCAAAGTTATGAAAGAAATGAAAGTAGAAAAGCAAAACACAGGAGCTGCTGGAAAGGCACTCAAAGTGCATTTCAGACACTCAAAGTATACAAAATACCGCTAGGTGACAGTGTTGCTCTGCACTCTGCACTCTTTACTGTATTCTTCCTCTGTATTCCATTTATTCACTATCGTCACCATTTCTACCATACTTTAGTTTTATCTAATAGGGTTTAACATGTGACACAGAGGGAGATTTTAATATTACTTAAAAGAAGGGTCTACTATCGTGACGGTCATAAATTCACTTCTCATGTTCATCCCGTTGACAGATAGATGAAGTCCCGGATGGTGCCGTGAAGCCGTCCAACATCAAGTTACCCATTTTCTTCTTTGGCACCCATGAAACGTGAGTGACAAGATATTTCCGTCTGCTGAAATGGGTCGCTTCAAAGCGATCATCGCGCAAAAATCAATGTGGAAGTTTGTTATTGTATAAATTAGCCCCACTGTGATGTAAAAGTGGCACAGAAGTGCAGAACGACTCCCTCGCAGAAATTTTTAAAGATGGCCGGGTAACATGATACATAACATGTTCCCCACAGTGCCTTTCTCGGCCCCAAAGACATCTTTCCGTATCACCCCAACAAGGAGAAGTACGCAAAACCAAACAAGAGGAAAGGTTTCAACGAAGGACTATGGGAAATTGAGAACAACCCCAAAGTGGAGCTGACCGCACCCAAAGTTTGCATCCAGCATTGTGGGCAAAACCTATTTGTAAAAATTACATTTTGCTGCATCTCCCGTTATTTTCCAATCTTTCGATAGCCAATTCATCCTGAATCTTCATCTGAGAAGGATTCAGACGCTGGCCTGGAGGGCGAGGATGAAACGGGCGACAAGGAAGTCAAGTCATCGAAGGTAGGTGTTTTTTTTCTTTTTTTTTTAATACTAAACTTTGCATGGCACAGAATTTCATCTATGCCGCCATTGGTAACCTCACCCCAAATCACGCAAAAAATTAGGTTCCAGGAAGTGAGGCTGAGGAGGTGGAGATGGAGGACGACGATGAAGACGACGAAGAAGGCTTGGTGATCACTGATCAGGGCCCTCAGAAACAGGATGTACGTACTTTGCATGCTGGGAGGTGTCCAGTTGACGCGTGTTCATGGTTGTGCTAATTGATAAAATGTCCTCCATGGCTTCACTGCTTCCTGGTTTGCATCTTGCGCAAGAAAATTTCAACAATTCCTACACTGCATGTTTTGGTTGTATTTTGTGTTTCATATGAAAATTTTCAATGGGTTTTGCCATGTTTATTTTGAAATCCTTGCTGGATGCAAACTTCTTCAAATCTATTGGAAATTTTCTTTAACATTGTGGTTTTAGACTGCACAGCTATTTCTATAAAGTCAAACCCAAAAGTGCATTGCTACAGTTTGAAAAGTGCACTGATTCTGATATAACAAGATTTTGCTTGAGTGCCAGCGGGAAGAAAAATGAAGCAAATGGGCTTCTTCAATGTGAAACGTGTTTGCCTTATTTAACACAGCACTGTGAATGCATCTCAAATTGGGATGTTTTTTTCGCTTTAAACTGACTCAAACTTTGATGAAAGGGTTTCTTCAGCCGTCATCTGTACTTCTTTGAAGGTGTCGGACGTTTCGCTCCTCATCCGAAAAACTTCGGCATCGAACTAAAATTTTGCTGGTAGATCTGGCCCTATCGTCCGACACCTTCAAAGAAGTACAGACGACGGCTGAAGAAACCTTTTCATCGATGGACCACTCCTGTACGACTGAGAGCTTACACAGATGTACTGACTCAAACCCGTCACTTTACAGGACGCAGTCCAGCCAGAGGCGCCCAAACCCAAAAGGGGACGAAAAAGAAAGGTTTGTTTTTATAAATGACCTCTCTGGAAGTTTCAAGAACACAACTGAACGATTCATCTTGTTGTTTTAATTCAGAATGAGGGGGACCAAGACACTGAGACAGGGGAAGCTCCCCCAGGGAGTCCAGTCAGTCCTGCGGGCAAGTTGAAATATTCTTGGGCATGTTATAATATTGCCTCTGATGCAACAATAACTCACCTTGTCTATGTTTGTCAGGTGGGGAGGTCCCCAAAAGACGTGGAAGGAAGCCCAGAAGTGAAAAGTTACTTCTGCTGCAGCATCAAGACCGACAAGGCTCAGGAAGTGATATGTAAACGGGCCGCACGGACATCCAGTTGTTAAAAAATATTAAAAGAAATACTAATACAATAATAATACTAATTTTCACTCTGGTCTTCCGCGCCCCTCAGAGACACGTCAGAGTCTGATAAAAAAAGAAAGAGGACAGCAGAGGACAAGTCCAAAAACTGCGAGGAGGACAAGACAAGGAAGGAGGACATCAAAGTGAAGGACGGCGAGGGGAAAGAGCCTGAGGCTAAGAAGAAAAAGCAATCCAAAGACGGCACCTCCTCGGAGGCCTCGGATGATGACGAGGTCAGTGTTATCACCGGGCAACATGTCAAGTGGGGAGAAAAAGTCTACACACCCCAGGTTTGGGTGATTACAAAGAAATGATTTAAACAATTTTAATTTAAAACAGATTATTTTCTTCGAGACAGTGTATTGTAGGTGTTCAAATACCTGACATGTTTCGGCGTATACTTCCGCCTTCGTCAGAGTGTCACGGATGTTGTTGTGACGCGCCTTTTTCAGCTGGTGTTTCCATGAGGGTCTGACCTACCTGTCCAATCTGACAGGCAAGTCAGCTGAAAAAGGTGTTTTAAATTAGATATCAAGTAGACAGGATGAACTTAGTACAACTAATGATTTAAACAGTTATTCTGCTCTGAACGTTCGCAACAATCACCACAGCTGAGAATCATTTTAATGTTTAATGTGCGCACCCTCTTATCGTTAGGATGCAACTGTTTCGAATTAACTCATTCTCTGCCATTCCGAAATTTATTCAGGAATTGAAAAGTGTAACATGGAGTACCATTCCCAAATTTGTTCGGGTTTTGGTTTTTCTTGGGGCAAAGGGGGGTGCAGATGAAGCGCTGGTCAGGCCTCTGGCATTGTTTTTCCCTTCCACAAGAGGGCAGCAGTTGCCTTTTATCTATGTTAGCGCTTTGTTACAGATTCAGGTATTGTTAAAGCGCTATATAAACCAATATGTATGTCTTGCGTTGTATTTTGGACAGCCGCCCCCATTTCAAGCTCATATAACTCCATAACCATATAACTTTGGAATTAACTCTTTTTTTTTTTTCGAATGAAAGACGAGTGTCTAAGGTTTCTTGCACTGAATTGAATTCTTATGTAGTCCTAAAACTCTGTCGGTCCTGGAATTCAAGTGACAATGATAAAAGCCCTGGCACTGGAGTGGACACATTTTTGCAAATCGTCTGGCAGCGAATGAGTTAACCTGAATTTAAGGTGATGCTACATTGCAGCCAGCACACACCTGCCACCATTTCCATTTCTTTCTTTTTTTTTTTTGTTTGTTTCCACTGAAGATGACTCACATTTGGAATTTTCAATGGGCCAAACTATCTGCTAACTCAATTTTCTTTAATTAGAAAAACAAAAGCAAGAAAAAACATCCAAACGCAGACACAGAAAAGGATGGACGGCGGCGGAAAGAGGAGTAAGTGCTACAAAAAAGTATCCCATTGCAAAAGGGCTCGAAATAAGATTTCAGACTCATGTTATATCAGATCACAAACATTTAAGCACAATGGCCACATTCCATCCACACTGCCAAAGAGTTCTTGGTGTGCGGCATTCCGGATGTATTTGTTCCACGTGCGTTTTTTGCCTCGCAGCCTAAGCACGCAGCACAAGAGGACGCGCTTAGTTACTGCCATGCTGATAGTACAAGACAGTGATTGTTTATTTTTATTTATGTATATTTTTAAGGGAACATTTACTGAATACTATGTTGTACAGTATTTAATTCTAGCTAGAAATGGTTTGTGGAACATTCTGACTTGTACATGTTGTACAGTGTTTCTGAAAAAGAAGCAGAGTGCTCACGGGGAAATTAACCTAAAAGAGAAAGTACACACAGAGTGAAACAAAGCGCCACATAGGTTCATCTGATGAAACATTATGTAAAAAGTCAGACATGAGCTACTGGAATTAGCATCAGCATTTTAGCATTTCTTACATTTGCTTTTGGGGAGGTGTTTATTTTGTGACTTATGTGATTTCTGGTGTTAAATCGAAACTGCCTTGTTGTTATTTTCCCTAACAGATTGGGCAAAGATGAACCCAAGAAAAATGAAGAGCGGTCCGGGGCAAAAAAAAAGGGTGAGTTAGAATATCTCAAAGCATTGTGCTTTCTGTTTCCGTCATCCCTCCTGAATCAATGGGGGGAATAATAATAATAAAAACATGCTAATGCTGCAAAACCCGTTTCAGGACATAAAGTGGCACGGTGAAACGAAAGTAATCAAACATCTTATTACCATGTTAAATGCCTCACATTCGTTTTGGGAAATCCATGTAAGTGGGCCTCTGCCTTCACAGAAATCTCAACAGAGGTGAAGCTCCAGCGCCTGCACAGCGAAATTAAGATTTCCCTGAAGATAGACAACCCCGTGAGTCTTTTTTTTTTTTCATGCGTGAAATAAGTATCACTTGGAAGGTGTCACACGGCCAATTTTTTTCCCTTATGATTTCATGAAGTGTTTTTTGTTCATCTTTGCATAAATGTTATTCCGTTTCTGTCAATGAATCCCGTTGTTTGTGTGGAATTGGTTGCTTATTAGTCACCTCCTGTATCAACTAAGTTCAAAGGTACACTGGCGATGCAACTATTTTGCCATCGAAAGAAGCACATCGTGCCATATATGACATACTGCTGTTAAAATAGCTAAAGAAACAAAATGAGTTAAACAGCAATTGCAAACTGTTAGTTTTTAATCAAATGTTTTAACTTTCGTCATCTGCCATCTTGCCTTACAAGCCATAATCACCCTGCATTTGTTTTGGTGTGTTCCAAAGTTAATTTAGATGATATTTCGGGCTTTTCCGTATTCTGCCGGAAACTTCTGAATGGGCTAATCAAATATTCATTTACCCATGGTATATTGCATTATTTTATTCAAACATGGTGGGATGGTTGCAATGTAGAGCGTTTGAACATATGTAAAACTCTTAAAGACATTAAAAACAGGTAGCAAACAAACATATTCACGGTTTTTAAGAAACAATCAAATAAGTCTGTGGAGGGTAGTGACAATTCGTTGCCGCAAACTGCTGTTCATGATTTGAAATGAATGGCTAATGGGAATTATTTCAGAGCTGTTGCAGCACATTGGAAATCTTCAAAAGCAAATAATAATAATTATCTATTTCATCTATAAGCGCCTTTCAAAACTCTCAAGGACACGTTACAGTCAAAGAAATGTGTTTAAGTCGACACTCGTAAGAAATATTGTCCTAGGTCTTTGTTTTCTCTGTACTAATGTACAATATAAAATAGCACAGGATTGATTGTGTAGTAACTAAAGAAAATTGAAAATGTTTATTTTATGTATGAATACATTATTTAACTTGAATTAAAATTGTTGATATAATAGAAAAATAGATTTTACTCAAATAATGGTTTTTCATTTGCAATTTAGAAATATCATGCTCCAATGAATGTATTTTGGTTTATTTCAATCAGTTTAGTATGCTTCGGCAATCTAGTTAAACCGGGCACCATCCGTTTTAGAAGTTGGCCCCCTTTTCAGACACAAAGGGGCTAACTGGACCCCTTTTTTAATTTCCCAGATGCATCCCTGTGACCTCCGCCGCGACAACTCCTTCAGGAGTTTAGAACATGAATACACTTGATGACATATGACTTTGTATGTATTAAAGGACGTGAAGAAATGCCTAGATGCCCTGGATGAGATCAGCACCCTCCAGGTGACCACTCAGCACCTGCAAAAGCAAAGCGAACTGATCGCCACGCTAAAGAAGGCAAGACGCAACCCCACTCCCGCCAAAAAATTAACGGCACCCCGGCTTTCTGCGTCACATTTTTCTCGAATCCAGATCCGCAGGTTTAAAGCCAGCCAGGACGTGATGGACAAAGCCACCATGTTGTACAACAAATTCAAGACCATGTTCTTGGTGGGCGAGGGCGAGTGCATGCTCAGCAAGGTCCTGAACAGGTCCTTGGCCGAGCAGCGACAGCATGAGGAGGCCAAGAAAGGAACGCTGCGGAAAATGGAGCAAGCGCAAGAGAATAACACGGCCGCAGGTAGGTGTCAGCCATTTCCGGGGGAAATAAAAACACAGTGGTACCTGAATTTGTGTGGGAATAGTGAAAAAGACTTCAGGGGCTTCTTGATTTTTTTTTCAGCGGCTCTGTGGCTCAAATTTGTCCACAAGTCTTCATGCAAATAATCCTACGAATAATCCAAATGTACACATTTAGTGGCTCACAATAATCACGCTCAAAGATAAGTGTCGAAGTAAAGGCCCGGGGGCCAGATCTGGCCCGCCACATCATTTTATTCGGCCTGCGAAAGCAAATCAAGCATTCCATTATGCTTCCTAAAGTCCGAAGCACAATTTCAATTTGTCGCATGGAAAACACACGAACAGTTATTTTTCTTGACTTCAGGTTTGAAAACTAGTTATTCATCAATTCTTTGTGGGCTCTGTATGTAATATGTGGAAGGGATTAAACATTGTAATGCTTTCCCCAAAGTCCAGAAGAAACTGTAACTACAATGTGGCCCGCAACAAAAAATGACTTTGACACCCTTGATGTACATGATAGAAAGAATGATTATGTCGCTGCTGCTTTCTGTTGGCGTAAAAAGCAAGATGGGAGAGGATCGAGAAATCGTCTTATCTCTTGAGCAATACTGAAGCGTACCCCGACACACTTCCTGTTGTCACTGTTCAGTCTTTGACATAATAAAGACGAAAATATGGTTACGCTACGCTCTTTGGTTCCAAAAGGCCTTTCAACCACTTTTACGGACGACTGTTATTTTTCTCACTTTGCAAGCCTGAACCAATTCTCAAAAAATGACAATGATATCTTTTTAGGAAGCCAGCTCCTCTTTATATGTCACTGTGTCATCAGCATTAAGAGTTTGTCAGCAACGTGAAAATATGTCATAGTACCAGCATTGTAAAATAATACATTTCATTTATAAGCGCCTTTCAAAATTCTCAAGGTCACTTAACAGTCACAGGGGTTTCTGTGAGTCAGCAGCGGCCACACGCGCCAGCAACCCGGAATAACTCAAAAAAATAGAAAGCTATCTAGCTAGATAGCCATCTAGATATCTGATAGCTAGTTAGATAGCAAGCAAGCCAGCTAGATAGCAAATAAAGTTCAAGCTAGGTAGCCAGCTAGATAGATAGAAAGCTATCTTGCTCGCTAGCCAGCTAGATATCTAATAGCTAGCGAGCCAACTAGATAGTGAATAGATAGCAAATAAAGTGCTAGCTAGGTAGCCAGGAGATAGATGGCGAGATAGATAGCTGAATACACACCACTGTCACTTCAGAGCAATGACCAAGGTGGGGGGAAAAAATATTTTTGGGCCACTTAACTGCTGGAAATTGAAAAGGACACAGTAAAAATTCCCCATTGCCGGACGAATAAAGGTATTCTGATTCTGATTCTGAAAATAGCTAATGAATTGGTTGCAAATCGATTAAAATGCATTTGCACAGCGTATTTTTTTTATTAATCTTTCATACTCTTACCCTCCAATTGGATTTGCAAAAAATAATAATACAAACGAAGAGAAAGCACCGGCAGCACTTGTGGAGCGCTGACGTTTCACTGTACCACATTTTACGTACATTGTCACGCATCATTTTGATTGTGATGCGTTCAAAGGGTTGGTTTTTTTTTCCAACCTCCGCTTTACAAAACCAAAGAATACGCATCGCCTCCAGCCCATCCTCATGAAAAATTAATGAGAACATCCGAGATCTTCAGGGAAGGCGTTAATGCGGGGTGGGGAGTCCATCATTCACCATCTAGGAAGACATGATAAACGTGCACACAGACTTAAAGGACAACCGACGTCTCCTGACAAGTTGTGGCCATAATTTGTAAAATGGCTTCAAATGACTTCTACTGACCGTATTTTAATAAAATTCCACCGCATGTAGCTATATTTTACGTTTTAAGACTCGCGCTGAATATTCAGGAAGTCTTGTTTTTGAGTTGGTGACGAGTCCGTACGTGACGTCATGAAAGGAACGCACGACCGAAAAAAGACGCATTGTAGCGGTCCTTCCATCACGTCAATGTATTTTGCTGTACTTGTTTGGTCAGGGGATCTCGTGTTGTACACAAAAGCCACCAGAAGAGGGCGTCCAAGCTCCATATAAGGAATTTATCAGCCTGTGGAAACGGAGGTGGCCACAGGAGGTCGCCATTTTGTGCCTCTTTTTTTGGGTGAGAGATTTTCCCCCAATGTTGCCTCAAAATGGCACAAATAAATTCTTTATATAACAAATAAATTCGTTGCATCTATATTTTCTCCTCCTACAGTAGTGGTTGTTCACGTGCCTGAGAAAATCCAGTTGAGAATTACGTAACCCTTTCCGGTACAGCGGTAACTACAATGGACAGCTTATCATGTTATCACTCTACAATTTATCATGATTGGTGCGTGAAAGAGCAAATGAGAGGACTGCAATCAAAAATGTTAAGTAAGACCCGACAAGTCACATCGTACCGCATCCCCATTCCAGCTCACAGGACCTCGTGAGAAGCGTGGGTTTGGTTTTGGAGGAGACAGCGTGTCCTAAGCTTGAGCAGCTCGCAGGAACCGGATGACTACTTTTACTTGCGTGAAAAGGTTCCTTTTTCAGACGAAAGCGCGCAAAATTGGAATTATCCGCCCATGGTCTGAGGCTAAGACGTGTCATCGCATGCTACCCCAGTGCTGCTCTTTGCTGCGGTTTTCTTTTTGGGATGTCTGAACTTGTGTGTGTGTGTGTGTGTGTGTGTGTGTGTGTGTGTGTGTGTGTGTGTGTGTGTGTGTGTGTGTGTGTGTGTGTGTGTGTGTGTGTGTGTGTGTGTGTGTGTGTGTGTGTGTGTGTGTGTGTGTGTGTGTGTGTGTGTGTGCGCGTGTGTGTGTGTGTGCGTGTGTGTGTGCGTGTGTGTGTGCGTGTGTGTGTGTGTGTGTGTGTGTGTGTGTGTGTGTTTTCACTGTGTAGACAAGGCAAGCGAAGGAGATGAGAGCACTGTGGAAAACAAGCAGGAGCCATGTGAGGATGCCTCGGCCAAGGAGAACGTCAGGTAGCCTTGTAAGAATTACCCCCCAAAAAAGCAGTTTTCTCACAAAGAAATGCATTAATTTTTTTATCATATCAACTGAAAGAATGGAAAAAATGCCATTTATGCTGATTCAGCTCACAGTCCAGCCACATTTTAGAATTTAGTGATGTGGGTGTCCCATTCTGAACACAACGGACACTAATGTGTATGTAAAATAAGTATATCCTGTCGATATGAGACAAAAATGAAATTCTAATCCGCTAGATCACAGGTGTCAAAGTCAAGGCCCGCGGGCCAAATCCGGCCCGCCACATCATTTTTTTCGGCCCGCGAAAGCAAATCAAACTTGTTAAATTCCATGATGATTGCTAAAATCTGCGCCAAAATTTCATATTTTTGGATGTCAACCACAATAAAAGTCATTATTCTTGACTTCAGATTTGAAAACGAGTTATTCATTAATTTGCTGTGTGCTCTATATGTAATATTTGAAGGGATTTAAACATTCTAATGGGTTCCCCAAATTCATAACGGCCCTCGAGAGAAAACCATAACTACAATGTGGCCCGCGGCAAAAAATGACTTTGACACCCCTGCGCTAGATAATCCAACCCCATGACATTTTTTTGTCTCAATGTCTTCGAGTGCTTCTGAAAGCCAAACAGTCGCCATCTAAAATAGCGTTTGTTTTTCATTCGATTTTTTTTTTTCTTCGTGTCATCTCTTCGTATCAGTTTGAGAAAGTATCGGTGTTGTATGATCAGAGCTTTTTTCAAAACTATATAGCAGGAAGGCCAGATTTGGTATTGGGAGGGGGGTGTTAAACTTGGCGGATGTTTAAATATTACAGTAATTGATGTTTAGTCAGAGTCAGAGAGTCACAGTCATCTTTATTGTCAAATATGCTAATATGCATGACATACAGCACAGATTAAATTAATGTCCTCTCGGACCCAGCGTGCAAGGCATTTATAACGCGGCTAAAAAAAGACATACAATTGAGAACAGACAATACATGTAATTTCTGAATGTAAAGTGAGGTAGTGTCGTATGTAAAGTGACAATGTAGTAATGAATAAAACAAACAACAAAAAAGGGTTGAAGTGAGGTCTTGCTGAAAAAAATGAGAGAACAAAAGATAGAGTTCAGGATGATAGTACAGCGTGTAGCGTGTACTCAGAGTTCGGTGAGTGTGGCAGTGGGAAGCGGCAGGGCTGGGAGGGAGTTGAGTCTCCGGACTGCCTGGTGGCAGAAACTGTCCTTGAGCCTGCTGGTCTTGGCTCGGAGACTCCGCAGTCTCCTACCCGATGGCAGCAGGCTGAAGAGGCTGTGGGAGGGGTGGGATCGCCAGCGATCCTGATGGCTCTGCGGGTGAGGCGGGTGTTGTAAATGTCCTGAAGAGGGGGGGGGGAGAGAAACGCCGATGATCTTCTCAGCTGTCCTCACGATGCGCTGCAGAGTCTAGTTTACATATAACAGTAATTAATTGAAATACATTTCAGCGCGCCATTCTGCATTTCATTTTTTTTTATTTTTATTTGTCTTAACTCATTCATTGTCAGACGATGTGCAACAGTGTGTCCACTCCAGTGCCAGGGTGTTTGTCATTGTAACTCAAATTCCAGGGCCCACAGAATATTGAGTTGTAGGACTACATAAACATTCAACGCAGCGTAAGAAACCTTAGACTGTCTTCTTTCATTATAAAAAAAGAGTTAATTCCTAAATGTTATAGGTCTGGAGTAATATGAGTTTGAAATGAGGGTGGCTGTCCAAAATACAATGCAATCCATACATATTGGTTTATATAGCGCTTTAACAACAGCTGAAGCTGAAACAAAGCGCTAACATGGAAAAAAGGGAAATGCTGCCCCCTTGTGAAAAAGAAAAAACATTGCCAGAGGCAATGGCCAGTGCTTTATCGGCACCTGAGCAAAACCCAAATAGATTTAGGGATGGCGTTCTACGTCATAATTTCAATTCCCGAATAAATTGGTGAATGGCAGTGAATGAGTGAAGCATGTGTTTCGGTTCATTTGAAACATGAAATATCAAAATGGAATTGACATTGACAGTCAACTTTTTGTTGATTGTCGCCATTTTAGAGAATTGGGGTGGCTCATTCAGTCATTACTCCGATACTACTTTGCTGTTCCTCATCAAGCCTCTAGATAGCAACATTGAGCACACGCTGGTAACAGCGCTACTGCCCATTCTACAAGCGGGTCAGACTTTATTGATTTTATGACGGAGGCTGCGGGCCGGAAGAAAATTGACCACGGGCTGCGTTTGGCCCCCCAGCTAGTCTTCGGACATGTCTTCTGTATAGTATCCGACATTGGTATCTGTTTCTTGCATCCACATTAAAAATGTTTTCAGTGAATGTACAGATTCAGTAGTTATTTCCCATCATATATTTTCCCACAACAGGTCTTAATTCATTTGATCCATTCTTCCACCAGTGCTCCCGTTACTGCGGAGGCCTCCACCTGACTTATCCGCCCCTCCCCGGCTTCCCTCAAGGTATTCACACTGGGATGTCACAGCGTATCGTTGCTTTGCGACTGAACACCCTTCACTGGTTTCCACGTTAACGACTATTCCCGTCAACGTAACTGCATCAAGTTATCGATCATTCGGTAGTGGTAGTCGTAGAAGATAACGAAGTTTGTCAGCTTTTACAGTTACCGTAGTGAAGGGGGGGAATAGCTTTTCATTTTTTTGTTTTTGAAATGTGCTATTTTTTCCCCATTTAAATGTGTGTAAATAAGAGTTATTTTTGTGCCTTTTGGTTGTATACATTTTAGCGTCAAATAATAAAGTAGCGCACAGTTACGATGAGGTGAGTGATGTTGCATTTCATTGACTTTCAAGTAAGTAAAGGCAACTCATTATGACGTTGACCTGTTGTTCGAGTCAGCAATGTTAGATATGATGAATGAATGATTGATCAACAGTCTTTCAATGTCTTTATTTTATTATGAGTCTCTTAGAAATCTAAACAGAATGTACAAAACGAAATCCGACCCACCGCCGCCAAAACCGTCAACGTGTGTCAACACAACGACGGCGTCAGTTGAAAGCACCGCGGTCGATGTAAGGGTAAGCCTGGAAGTCTCCCAATTTGTTGCCGTCGGCGTCGTAGTGCAGCATGCGGAAGCACTTGTCGCAAAACACGCATGGGTGACTCGGGGCGAACTGGTCGCCGGTGGTGTACCACCTGTTGAAAAAAAAATGAAATAGCAGGTGGTGGGATGTCAAGGTGAAAAGTTCTTTCTCGGGGGCCACGATAAAATGTTGCATTGTTTGGGTGGGTCTAGAAAGTAAAAATTGCTGAGTAAAATAAATCTCAATTTTGAATTGAATTATTATAATAAAACAAATACAATTTTCAGACATTACCACTCTTCCTTCTTGAAAACTTGTGTTCCATAGGGGTTTTCATGGAGTATTTTGGCCTTAAATTTTTCAGAAATAAACTACAGTAAAGTCTCGTTATATCGATATTCTCGGGAGTCGGAAAAAATATCGATATAACCGGACTATCGATATATCCGATCCTGCGGCATGTAAATTTTCTCCTTGCGTTCATAGAAATAGTATCGTAATAAGCAGTACTATCGATATAACGAGACTACTGTAATTTGGTTTTTTGAGACACTATTAATACAAAAACAACAAAAAAAGAAAGGAGCGTCAGCGCAGAGCGCCAATGCGTATGTGGAAAGGTCGCGGCTTGGAATTGAAGTGGATTTAGGAGATGTTAGACATTGTCTTTTCGTCAATGGATGCTATAGCTTGGTGTTTGCTTTCAACATTTAGCTTGTAGCAGATGTGCACATTTCACCATAATGTCTCTGATCCACTGGTGAAAAGGACACTTAGATTTTTCATCTAGAACTGCTTCATACAACAGAGTGTGCTTAAGATGGAATGACCGTGTCTTTGTGTTGCTGCCTTTACAGCAGCTCCTGTATTTTATTTTTCTACTTCTTCCTTTCCTCTTACTCAAATCACTTTGCTGCTGTTAAATGTAAATTTCTCCACTGAGAGGCGAATAAAGGTCAATCCAATCCAAACCCGCCAAATTTTCCATTGGAAATTCCATATGGTAATTTTAATGACATGAAATGCCATTTTCTATGTCCCAGCATTCATCTTTTGAAGAAAATGAAAACTTTTGGGTGTGCCTTAAAATGTGAAAAATTGTGTTTTGGCAACACTCAGAAAAAGAAAGAATTCCAATAACCAAACATGCGGCTGCCGAATTGTATGAAGGAATCAACGTCGTCTCAACCCTTTCAGGGGCAACGGTTACCACAGTGAACAGCTTGATCATGTTATCAGGTTACAGGGTGCACGAAAAGATTAAAAACATTCACTTTGTCACTAAATAACTGCAATGAATGTGACGAGCCTTTTCTTTCAATATTCATTTGGCCTCAGTTTGTATTCTCAACGCACCTGGCAATGAAAGTGTAGCAAACGGCACATTTCTGCGTGGTGATTCGATGTTTGTGAGTTAGCAGTGGGTACAACGTCCGATCCAGGCAGTCGTCCTTGTGTGTCAGCCTATAAACAGACCACCCCAAAGAAATTATATTAATAATAATAATCCAAACATTTCATTGGCTTGCAAATGTCCTTTCCACCCGAAGGGTGGTCTTTCACACGTGCTATCGCGCCCGTGTACGCAATCTCAGACGCGGTCATTAAAGTGTCTGTTGAAGAGCTTGGTGAAACAAACGGCTTTTCATCTCGCCCAAAACTGGGGAGGTTCCCGAGTGCGTCATCCTTGGAGACAAGGGGTGGCCGCAAGATTATTTGGTTCGCCGAGGCACAAATGGTGGAGTTCATTCATTGCCAATGGGTGTGTGACTTGGATTAATTTCCGCTTTTGAACATAAGATTTCCACTTGGTCACGGGTCGGCTCGCTGCCGCACGACTTAAACCTTGTACGTGAAGAACCAAACAGCCATGTCTTTTATTTTTCTTACCTCCCCAAAAAATGATTTTTTAAACTCATTTGCTGCGCATTCCCGAACTTATTCCGTAATTGAAAAGTGTGATGTGGATCGCCATTCCCGAATTTATTTTGGCTTTCCAAATAAAGCGCTTGTCAGACCTCTGGCAATGTTTTTTCCCTTCCCCAAGGGGGCAGCATTTGTTTTTTTGTCCATGTTAGCCCTTTGTAACAGCTTCAGCTGTTGTTAAAGGTTTATATAAATCAAAATGTATGTATTGTATTTTGTACAGCATCCCCCATTTTAAGGTCAGATAACTCCAGAACTAAATAAGATAGAAATTAACTTTTTTTCTGATGAAAGAAGAGAGTCTTGTCTAAGGTTTCTTACGCTGCATTGAATGTTCATGTAGTTCTGTCGGTCCTGTCGGACACATTTTTGCACATTATCTGGCATTGTATTAGTTAATTATTTTTTGCATATCTGCTTTTGTCTCCTAGCAAGATGACTCAAGTAAATAATAAATCCACATGGATGATGAATTAGGATTAAAAACAGTTTGTGTATTTCAATTCAAGATAACATCCATGAATAAAATGACAATATAGAAAAACGACTAACATTATTGCTTCAATTTTTCACGCAACAATCACATCAGATAAATGAATACAATCGACAGAAATAATAAATAAATCAATCCTACTGACCGATCGAAATTGAAACCGTTGCATTTTTAAAACACAAATTATGTCACTGGGTGTTTTTATGAAGTATGATAGTAGTCTTTTTTTTTCCACAAAAAAAAAATCTAATTCAGGGTGGAACCTGGAACGGATGAAGTGTATTTAAGTGTGCCCACGCAACAAATTGCACCAGTGTCGTCAGGATTTTAATTGATTTGCATAAAAAAAATATAATAGAATCGATTGATTTCTTGCTCTGCAGGGAAAAAAAGATTACTATCAAGCTTGTTTATCCACGAATTCCAATCCTATCATTTACATACACAAAAAAAAAAAAAAAATACAGTGAGACCTCAACTTACAAACACCTCAACTTACAAACTTTTTGTCTTACAAACGTCAAATTTATTAAGATTAAACCTTATAATAAGCACTATTTTCATAATACACACCCACCACGGCTGGCGGAGTGATCTTCGGCGGAAGCACACGACCGAACAGCACCAGAGGTTAAGTTACCAACAGTCCTTATGGAAGGTGACTCTCCTTCCATAAGCCATTAACGACCATCAAAAAGGTAAATACAACTTTATTTTACAGCACAGTTTATTTCTTTAATTACAGTCGTCATGTAATGCGCCTCTCTTTCCAAACAGCAATTCCCTTTGACCTTAGACCTCCAACGCCAAGTGACTTTAGGACACAATGCAGTGTATTTATTTCATTACAATAGCACATTTATTATACGTAGAATAAGGTATGTTGTGTGTAGTTTTAAGTCTGTGTAAGCTCTCAGTCGTACAGGAGTGGTCCATCGATGAGAGGTGGATGAGGTTTCTTCAGCCGTCAATGACGGCTGAAGAAACCTTCTCATCGATGTGTAGTTTTAAGGCTTATTTAGTTGAAAAGTATATTTTATGGAAACCCGGGAACGGATTATTCCCATTTTAATGGTTTCCTATGGGATTTTTTTTTTAGATACACACTTTTCGCCTTACACACTCTGTCTGGGAACCAATTAAGTTCGTAAGTTGAGGTCTCACTGTATAACCTCTGCTGTTGTAAAGCAGATCCTAAAAGTGCATGACATTAACAATTCAAATTATGTGACTTGTAACTGCGCTACTTTGCATCAGACAGGGCGCTTGCACGACACCTAGACGACGGCGACCAAGTCTCGTGATGGCCGTGAGTCATAATGAAGTTCCAAACGTGGCATTGCTTCCTACCTGACGTCCGTGATGATGACGACATGCTCGCAATCGCCCTGGTGGCAGTAGAGGTACGGGAAGCCCACTTTGACCTGCAGATCCAGGAACTTCGTGTCCTCCATTTTGGCTTGGGTGTACGTGGGGAAATTGTTAGCCTTGGCCCATGCGATTGTTGTCCTGCAAACGGTGACAAAACGCAGTTCGCTCAAAAAAATATATGCCCTCTTTGCATATTTAGTTACATAGTCATTGGGATACCGGTTGGCATTACTGTATTTGTGCATGAAAATGCGTTACGATATTCCTTCGGCGCCTTTTCGGATATGTTTTTGAGTGAGCGTCATGGCTGGATGATAAAGTCATAAAATTTCCCTTCCAAAAGCAAGAAATTCAACCGCAGCCAGCTATTTGCTTTCCATTGACATTTGCTGATGACACTATTTCCAAAATGGCTGACAGGAAGTGGATATGGTCCAATTTTTTTTGTTTTGCGATTAATTTAACTCATTGATTGCCATACGATGTGCAAAAATGTGTCAACTCCGGTGCCAGGATTTTTGTCTTTTCTCTCAAATTGCAGGACCCACAGAATATTGAATTGAAGGACAACCGACACCATTTTTTTTGTTTCCGAACTGACATCAGAAAAATGTTTTATAGCATCTAAAATACCCAAAACACGCAGGCTGATATTTTTAGTCAAATAAAAAACACCAATGAAAATGACAAACTGTCCAAAAATGACTTCAAAATGAAACCGTAAATGGCCAGTTTTAGAAGGTCCCGCCCCCTTGTTCGTGACGTCACGCCAAGATGTCTTGCCTTGCTCGAGAATCAAAACGATGGCTTCAGATTCGGAGGAGACACTTTCTTGATACTCATCCAGTTATGAATATGATTCAAATAGTTTTGAAGAGGAAAGCAGAAATGTTTGCAATCGATTAAAGGAGTCCTCCCATATCAATTCGAGCCGTCAATAACAGCAATGTAGCACCCATAAAATGCACAAGCTGATGCCCAAGCTCCGTTGGAAATGGGCTGATTTGTCTGCTGGGAATTTGTGTCAACAAGTATCAAATAGATTTATTGATGCAACACACAACAATTCACCATTGCATTATTCATGCGTTTTCCTTCTAATTTCGCCATCAACACGGATCTACACGAACTTTTCAGACCAAACAAAGTACCGCAAAATGCATTGTGTGTTGCTTTCTCAGTCAGGGGCGTTCCAAACGTGACGTCACGTGGGGATCGTCATCACCTCGAAAACAAGACTTCCTGAATATTTAGCGCGAGTCTTAAAACGTAAAATATAGCTATATGCGATGGAATCTTTGTAAAATACCCTTAGTAGAAGTCATTTGAAGTGATTTTACAAATTATGGACACAACTTGTCCGGCCGGAGGTGTCGGTTGTCCTTTAAGACTACATCAACATTCAATACAATGTTACGAACCTTCGACTATTTTCTTTCATCAGAAAGCTTGAAATGAGGGCGGCTGTCCAAAATACAGGTTTATATAGCACTTGAACAACAGCTAAAGTTGGAACAAACCGCTCATATAGAAAAAAGGGATATGCCGCCCCCTTGTGGGAAAATAATTTGCCAGAGGCCATGGTCAGCGCTTTATCTGCACCCAAGCATGAAAAAACAAAACACGAACACATTCCGAAATGGCGCTCTGTCATATTTTCAATTCCCGAATAATTTCGTGAATGGCAGTGAATTAATTACAAATATTTCCTGTTCAATATTTCACACTAATCCACTCAAACCGATAAATCATCGGGGGGGGGGGGGGGGGGGGGGGGGGGGGGGGGGGTCACTGTTAATGTCTGTCAGGGAGCAAAAAAAATGTATATAGTATAATTTCATCCACTGTATATCTGTCCACTCTTACACATCCATCCTAGGAGTACATCTATTTTTAGCCAAGACATAAAAAGTGCAATGTTTGCTCTACCCACGTAATTATATTTGTAGTCAATGTTTCCTGCAACGGAAGAGTGTAACATACACATAACACTTTGTTTCGTGCCTCCCCATCTGGACCGTCCTCGACTTATGTTATCGGCTGATTCGCCCACAAGACTTTTACTGAGAATTCCCCTCAGGATTCACAGACACGCACAAACTCTTCTTGGGAACGACTCCAACTCACTGGCTGATGTCGCGGCATTCCGGGTAGCGCATGTCGTTGTAGAACACCCCTTCGAAGAAAAAGTAAGCCGACTTGTAGTGGTCCTGGAATACGAAAAAAACTCTGCGTTAGGGAAAAAAATGGAGGAGGTGAGGGAGGGTCGGCAAAACTGATTCACACTCACCTTGTTGACATAATCCGGCGCCATGCCGGGCGCGTTGCTGAACTCGCCGCACATTTGCAGGTCGCTGGCGCAGCAAATGGCATCCCGTAGTTCCGTTAGGCTTTGGGAGCCCATCACCAGTAGTGTCATGTGGGGTCGGACGTAGCAAAACTGGGTCGGGTAGGAGAATCAGAATTCAAGTGACAATGACAAAAACCCTTGCACTAAAGTGGACACATTTTTGGAATCAGGACGAGGTGCAAATTCAAATTGTTGGCGTATCTTCAATACTGGGAAAGTTTAGATTTTCTCATGTGCTTTGAAGGGTTCAGAGCAGGTTGCCCACATACTTTTTCGAAAGTAGCCGGGTAGTAGATATTGATGGTGAGGATGACGTCTCCTTCAGAGACCATATTTTCCCCGGATTCTGGTTTCATCGTGATGGCGAGCCGCTCCTATGAGGGTGCAAAACAAAAACGCTATAAAGCAATCGTGATGATTTTGTTTCAGCATCCGCTTCAACTCACCTGCTCATCTGCGTAGAGGTCGTGTCGATTCTTGCTGATTTTTAAAGAGGATTTGTAATCTTGCTTCTTTTTCCTTTCACTGTTCAGACAAAGTTACACGGTCGTCAATGGGGGATTTCAACAGCTGGCAATAGATGAAATCAAAGTTTAAAAAAAAAAATTCATACATGAGCGTTTTCAAAGTGGAGTCTTCGGGTACAACCTGCGTATCAGGCTCCTGGTCTTCCGGATGACAACGAAGTGACGCAACACTGTTTGATAGGTAAATAAATTAACATGCCAGATAAATAAAACAAGACAAGAAAATAGGGGGCATGTCTACTTCCTAACTGTATAAAATGTCGCAGAGATTAACTCATTCACTGTCAGACGTGCAAAAATGTGCCAGTGCCAGTGTTTTTGTCATTGTCACTAGAATTCTAGGACCCACAGAATATTAAGTTTTAGGACATTAACATTCAATGCAGCGTAACAAACCTTAGACTCTTCTTTCATCAGAAAAAAAAGTTCATTTCTAAGTTATATCGGTCTGGAGTTATAGGAACTTGAAATGAGGACGGCTGTCCAAAATACAATGCAATACAACGCAATACATACATATTGGTTTATATAGCGCTTTAACAACAGCTGAAGCGGGGACAAAGCACAAATGTGGGGGGAAAAGGGGAATGCTGCCTCTTGTGGAAAACAAAAAACATTGCCAGAGGCCATGGCCAGTGCTTTATCGGCATCCATGAGGAAAGGGAGAATTTGAAAAACAAAATACAAGAGCTCCTGGAAAGGCAGCCACTCTCCAGCGCCATCTTGAAGTTTTCAATTCCCGAATAAATTTGTGACTGAGTTAATGGGATCTGACAATTTCATAACTTCACCAAGGGGCAACCGTATTTGTCTACTTGGAGCTTCCGAGGTCCTTCCTCTTCTGTTTAAATGCTGGCAACTCCCACCAATAATTCATATTTAATTAAACACTGTACTTTATTATTTGCCAATTGGTTGCTACATGCTCGTGTGCGGTAGGTGGCGGTATGCAACACAACGTAGCTTGCAATCGGCTCATAATTGAAAGAGGATCAAGAACATTGTAATTAAGAGAGATGTGTATCTGGTGTGAGAGAAATTAATTCTATTTCATAAAAGCATTCCGTGTGGTGTCGGTTCCCGCTCTCTTCCTGACTACGCTTGGCGTAAAAGATTTATGTCGGCTCCTTAAGGAGGCCTGATTGGTGCTGTCTTTTTTCACTTCTCCGACATCGGTTTTGATCCATCCGGTGCGATATAAGGTACCTGCAAACTTCTTTGAGCTTCCGCATCATGTCCACGCTGACTCCCATCTCCTGAGCAAAGTTAGCGTGAAACGCATCTTCGTCCTCGACACCGTAGGAGTAATCGCAAGGCTTGAGTCGACTCAGCCACTCTTTCCTGAACGCCTCGATGTGAAACTTTTTGGTATTCGCGTTGCCTAATTCGTATTCTGGGATGTTTGGATCCGGCGTTGATGGCGAAGCCGCCATGTTCACTATAAGGAAGGAAATGGCGCGCTGTGAATTCTGGGTAAGGTAGTACCACTTTTGTAATCGTGTTTACCGTCTGGCTGGCTGGTAATATTGCGAATAGAATGGGCGGTCCAGAATAATTCATCGTCGTTTGACCAAGCTGACTGAAATTTGGGCGTTTTACCCTCCACCTATCCAATCGGGCAGTGTTATTTTTGTATTCCATATAAAGTTCTCTTGTTCCGTGTAGGTGGTTATGGGCAATGTAGTACATTTCCTGAAATTGCGTGCCATCCAACGGTGGATATTTCCGGCCATTCAGACCTTTCCGCAGTCCTGTTTTAATGGGGGCGCATGAAAAGTAAACAAATGCCTGCGAGGGAGCAACGCGTTGCTTTTTATATTTTTTTAAATCCAAAATGGCTCAAAATAATGAAGAGTGTCTTGAGTTTTGGGTACCAAACTGCAGGGGTTGGCCCACAGGAATGCTCCTTACAGTGAAACAAAGGTGTTCCACAAACAGTCGTCTCCTCTTAGCCTTTTGGCTGCCCTTTTAAACATCATGAGAGCACAATGCCAAATCGTAATTGCAATTTCACGGAACAATGCCGACTGGATTGGTTGCTTTGTAGATGGGGAAACAAACAGCGGACTGTGTGCCTGCACTCACAGTGATGCTGTGTGTACGTGTAATATCAGGAGACACGAGAGTGGGCTGGATCTAGTAACCTTAGTCAAGTATAAATGTCAAGGGACTCCCTAATGATGAACATATATTTTCTAAGATCTGCAAAGAAGCTTGTCTGCAACATCAAAAATCGTACGGAGAAAATATATATTTCGAATGGATATCTACTCCCAACAGAAGGTTCGTGTTTGCTACTAATTGCTTTTATTAAATAAAAAAACGTCTTTAAAATTTAACAACTTTTTTGTCAAAAAGTGTAGATTGTCCGTTTCTTTGCTTCTAGGTGGAAAAACCCCGTTCTGGAAGTGTTTTGTAAGTTCTCGTTCATTTTACTATATTTTTTTTAAAGCTAAATAAATAATTTCTCCGACGGAAACGAACGACGTCTATTTGCGGTATGCTATCCAGCCACAAGGGGGCACTAAGTACATCATGAATTACATTTTATTGTTAAAATTCTTTCCGCTTTTATACGAACCTTTGTTACTGTTTCTGATGATAGTTTTAGTGCCACTGCTCGTAATAATAATAGTAATAGTGATGATAAAGTACATGGGGCTTTTGTCACTATT
Organism: Hippocampus bargibanti; assembly: GCF_051943395.1. Classification (NCBI taxonomy): domain Eukaryota; kingdom Metazoa; phylum Chordata; class Actinopteri; order Syngnathiformes; family Syngnathidae; genus Hippocampus; species Hippocampus bargibanti. The sequence continues at coordinate 11,377,847 of NC_142743.1, read as the reverse complement.
TCAACTCCGTGACATGTTTTACACTGTTTTGACAAGTTGCCATACTATGACACTTTTGTCAGCTTGTCAAACTTGTCATGGTGAGTCCCATGGTGTCATTTTTGGAACTCCCTAAATTTTCCTTTGACTAGATAAAATGTATGCTCATTTGGGTTTACGTTGAATTGGCCTATCACATTTTCCGTATTTATTGCGCCTAGCTTGTTTTTGGTAGCATTGTGTTGTATGGTAAAGGATTGACAAGTAATTTTGTTAACACAGGTTTGCCTCGGCTTGCCACTGACATCTTCATCAGTGAAGATTAGAGAGCCCTAAGCTCTATGAAGAATAAGAATCCATGTAAAGTTGAACCATGCCGAGCTTGCGGGTTTTGGGGGAATCACAAGCTGATGCTATCTTTCTGCAATCCATCAAATCACTTTGGCAAAGGTTCCACTTCATCTCGTTGATCCTGAAAACACTTCCCACAATTAACCGGCTCCTCTCTGTACTTTTCCTTTTTGTGTGTCGTATCTCGAGTCATCTTCATGAAATTCTGTGCTGTGTATGGTTTTGCAGGTGTTTTTGAGTCTTTCTTTTGTTTCCCAAAATATCTTGTTAGTAAGTTTCTATCATTCCATCCAGAGAAGCAGCAATGGACTTAGAGACCTCATTACAGGAATGCTCCAGCGCCCTTGATCTTTTTCTAAACAACAAGTTTGCAGATGCCTTGGCTCTTTTAGAACCCTGGTAAGTCCCACTTCACAGTCCTCACGCTTTTGAGTCACATGATACCACAGCAGATGTTTGAACTGACCACAGGAGGGGCCAGAGTATGTATCACGCGATGGGCTACAGCAGCATGCTGGTGATGCAAGCGGGCATGACTTTTGATCCGAAAGACATGAACGCTGCTATGGAGGCGCTGAGTGACGCCCTGCTCACGTGCCAGAGGTGTGCCCCCCCGCCTATGACACATCACGGGCTTGAAACATGGCATTCATTTTTTATTTATTTTAGGTTTCGAAAGAAAACGGGAATTATGGAGACTCTGGTTAATCTTTGGCAAAGACAATCACCTGAAAGCCTGACAGAAGGTGACGTGTCAGTAAAGTGATTTCTTTGTAACAGAAAACAAGTTGGACAAAAAAAACACTTGATAGTTTTCTTACATTTTTGATGTATGAATTACTATTACTCCAAACGAAATGATCTGTTTAGGAAAGTGCATTCATTAAATATTTATGTATTTAGTTAATTATTATTATTATTATTATTATTATTATTATTATTTTAAATACTATCATAATAATGATCAGAATTATTATTTTATTATCATTTTATCATTATTGTTTTATTAGGTTTTTGAATGAAATTGCATGTATTTATTTATTGCATGTTCTGTTATTATTAGTATTATTATTATTATTATTATTATTATAAATGCTAGATAATTGTAAGAATAATGTAATATTTGGTTCTTTTTATTATTATTATAAATACTAGATAATTGTAATAATAATGTAATATTTATTTGTTGGTTATTTATTATTATTATTATTATTATTATTAATATTAATACTATAATAATGACTATACTAATAATGAAAATATGATGAAATAATAATTATGGTCATATTATTCAGGTTTTAATGAAATTGCATGCATGTATTTGGTTATTATTATTATTATAATTATTATAACTACTATAATCTTTTCCTTTCGGCTTTTCCCTTCATGGGTCGCCATAGTGAATCAGTGTCTATAATAATAATTATAATAATTCTTATTACCATTATTTTGTCACAATTGTTTTATTATTGTGTTTTTTTTATGAAATTACAAATTCAATTCGTGACCAAATTTTATTTGCCATGAGCAAAGCCTTGGTTCATGTTTTTTGCCATTTTCCACGCAGAGGAGATGCACGCCGAGCTCTGTTACGGCGAAGTGCTGCTGCAGAAGGCGGTGCTCACCTTCCTCGACGAGAGCATCATCGGTTTCATCAAGGGAGGCATGAGGATCCGAAACAGCTATCAGATTTTCAAGTAAGCTAACTTGGAGTCTTTTTTTTTAAATAAGATCCAGAAAAATGTTGTGTACACACAGGGAGTGTCAGGCCATGGTTCACGGCAATGCGGAAATGGAGCAGAGCAGCACACATACTCACTTTAAGGGCGGCGTCAGTATGGGCATCGGGTCTTTTAATCTGGTGGGAGAATTTTCAAATCGACAATATTGCCAATCACACAAAAACATATTATAATTCAAACTTTTTATCTTATTTTTTTTAAACAGATGCTATCTCTGCTACCGGTGAGAATTCTCAAACTGATGGAGTTTTTAGGTTTCTCCGGGGACAGGGTAGGTCCCCCGCCGCTCAATATATAGACATGCACATCCCACTTAAAAATTGGCATGTTGGTGTGAAATGTCAAGATGAACCTAAGATGCACCTTTTGTAGATGAATTTTGGTTTCTACAAACACATTCAATAAAATATGTATCTATATATATATTCCACAGGAGTTGGGTTTGTCTGAATTGCGGGCGGGCGCCTCCAGCGACAGTCTGCGTTCTATTCTCAGCACTTTGACACTGCTCATGTTTCATCTCTACATCTCGGTCATTCTGGGTAAGAAGTGGCCCTTGTTTGAGCACTAATTTCAAATTTTGTTTATTCAAAAAAAATAAAATCTCTCCTGTCCCTAAAGGTTCTGGTGACGTGGACTTAACTGAGGCGGAGGCTCTGCTGGAGCCTTATGCTAAAAGGTTCCCAAATGTAAGCTAAACTGTTCAACCTCCTGTGACATCATCATATAGGACACCGAATGACGCGCACTGTTTAATTCTAAAGTGACTACTGTTTAATTCTAAAGTGACTACTGTTAAGTGGCTAAAATAATTTCAATGACTGCTGTAGAATCTCGTGTTTGTGAAAACCAACACGCTGGATGCTTTGGCGAAGCTGTATTTGATTGTGTTAATCACAGGTGTCAAAGTCGAGGTATGTGGGCCATATTTGCCCCACCACATCATTTTATTCGGCGCGCGAAAGCAAATCAAACTTGTGAAATTCCATGATTCTTGCCAAAGTCTGAACTAAAATGTCAAATTGTCCCATGTAAACAATAAGTATTTTTTTTACTTAAAATTTGAAAAATAGTTATTCATTCATTTGTTGTGCATTCTATATGTAATATGTGGAGGATATTAAACACTATAAATTAATTCTAATTCATAACGGCCCCCCGAGAGTAAACGGTAACTACAATGTGGCCCTCTGCAAAAAAAAATCTAAATTAAGGGAGTTAAACTCATTTTTAGAAATGTTTTAATCCTCTCCACATATTATATATAGAGCGCACAACAAATTGATGAATAACTGGTTTTCAAATTTGAAGTAAAAAATGATGCCTGTTTACATGGTTTACATGGGGTAATTTGAAATTTTGGTTCGGATTTCAGCAAGCATCATGGAATTTCACAAGTTGGATTTGCTATCGTGGGCCGACTCAAATGAGATGGTGGGGCAGATTTGGCCCCCGCGCCATAACTTTGACACCTGGAGTCTAAATTGTCTTGAATGCTAACAAAAAATGTATACGTCAGTTTCGGTGAAATCTAAAATGTCTTCAACGCATCATAATTTTCCAACATCTTTATTTCATCCACAGGGCGCTCTAATACTTTTCTACGTGGCGAGAATTGCCCTGCTCAAAGGAAACATCACATTTGTAAGAGTTTCATTCGCACCGCAGTCGCGTCGTCGCTGGTTTTGCTGACCTGCCACTTTTGTCTGTAGGCTCAGGAAAAATTCCGCGCTTGCGTCGCTGCTCAGCAGGAGTGGCGGCAGATTCACCACCTGTGCTTTTGGGAGCTCATGTGGGCCCATTCGTTTGAACAGAATTGGCGGGAAGCGTACCATTATGCCGATCTGCTTTGCAAGGAGAGCAAATGGTCACAGGTGACATCTTGTTGACTTAAGACCTTCATTGGAGATGAGCGTGAAATTGTCTTTGTAACAAAAAAGATGCCTACCAGTCTCAAGCACATTCGGAGACAATTTAAAATTGTCATTTTTCTTTGCTCGTAGGCTGTCTACGTGTTCCAAAAGGCATCCATACTGAGCATGCTCCCTGAGGAAGAAGTCAAGAAAATGGGTGAAAATGTGGTTGACCTGTTCAGGTATTTTAAAATAAATAAGTACCTCAATAAATAAGTACATATGTATGTACTGGAAGTAAGTAGATATGTATTTACTGGAAGTAAGTACACAAGTATGTACTGGAAATAAGTAAGTACGTAAGTATGTAAGGACACAAGTATCTAAGTGAGTACATACGTATCTAAGTACATTAGTATCTATGCAAGCATGCAAGTATAAGTAAGTACATAAGTATGTAAGTACATAAGTATGTAAGTAAGGACATAAGTACATAACATAAGCAAGTGCGCAAGTACATAAATTAATACATAGGTACATAAGTACATCAGTCAATAAGTGCATCAGTAAATAAGTATAGAACTACATAAATGAATAAGTGAATAACAATACAAATGAATAACTAAATTAATAATGCATAAATAGATCAATGAATCATAGACAGCGGCATTTATATGATTATGATTTTTTTTTGTTTAATAAAATGAGAATGGACCACTACATTAAAAATTTCCGTTACCAAAACGCACTCAAAAAATCGGCCAATGATGACGAGTGACCATAAAAAAACGATCATTTTTGTGATATATTTTTGTCAGAAAAGCCAATCCGGTTTATCGGATGGTTAGAAAATCTGTTTTGCATCTGGACTCCACGTAATGAAGTGAATATTCCTTGCAGGGAAGTTGACAGTCTGAGGCTGAAGCTGGCCGGAAAGTCCATCCCGACTGAGAAATTTGCCGCCAAGAAGGCTCAGCGCTACGTGTCGTCCAAGCCCGTCAAACTGGTAGTCCCGGCACTGGTCAGGGCTCTTCCCTATAATTCGCCGGATTACATGTCAATATTTTGACCAATGTCGCCCATTTTGCCGCCCGCAGGAAATGATGTACGTGTGGAACGGCTTCACCATCGTTGGCAAAAGAGCCGACTTGACGGAAAACATTTTGGCTACGTTGGACAGAGCGGAGGAGGAGCTTAAGTATAATTCAAGTGAGGAGAAAGAAAGCGGCAGTAAAGAAAAAGCTCTGTTTTTTTTCCCTTGAAATATAACGCCGTGTTCAATATGATCAGACCCGTCAGACTACCACCTGGATGACCAGTGTGTGGTTCAGTTGCTCAAGGGCTTGTGTCTGAGGCAGTTGGGGCAGCTCGACCAGGCGGAGGTCTGTTTCAATCGCGTCTTATCCAGGTGAGATCTACATTAGGTTCACCCACGTACTAAAATTTGGCCTGAAAAAAATGATAAAAGGGCAATTTCACGACCCGTCTCGTCACAGCCGTCAAGTGAAATACATATGAAACCTGCCTATGAATGACACTTACCAAATGCTATGTTTTAATGGTTCATTTGGCTTCAATCGGATCCCTTCTCAGACCACGTCTAACCCATCCAGTCAGACATTGAGTGGAATGCTCAAAAATCTCCATATTGAATAACTACCAAGTGTTAAGTTTTAATGGTTCCTTTTAATTTACACGTGAGCGCTTGTCAAACCCGTCTAGTCATAGCCATCAAGTGGACTACACATGAAACTTTGTGTTGAATGAGTACAAAATATTATTTTTTAATGGTTCCTTCATTTAATTTAAAATTGCCCCATCACCCCACGTCAAACCCGTCGAGTCACAGCCACCAAGTGAAATACACGTGAAACTTCACTTTGAATAATTACTAATGTTAAATTTTAATGATCCCTTCATTTAATTAACCAGATGACAAACCTGTTAAGTCACAGCAACATGGAGGATCCATTTAAAGGACAACCTACACCATTTTTTTGTTTCGTAACTGACATCAGGAAAACATTTTATAGCATCTAAAATACCCAAAACATGCAGGCTGATATTTTTAGTCAAATGCAAAACACCAATAAAAATGAGTGAGTGTCCCAACACTACTTCAAAATGACCTCGGGATGCTGAGTTTCAGAAGGTCCCGCCCCCTTGTTCGTGACGTCACGCCAGGACGTCTTGCCTTGCTCTAATATCAAAACAATGGCTTCGGATTCGGAGAAGATGCTTTCTTGTTACTCATCCAGTTATGAATATGATTCAAATAGTTCTGAATAGGAAAGCATTAATGTTTGCAATTCATTAAAGAAGTACTTGCCTATCAATTTGAGCCATCAGGATTCCAATGTAGCGTCCCAGAAAATGGCGCCCAAGCTCCGTTGGAAATGGGCTGATTTGTCTACTGGGAATTTGTGTCAACTAGTATCAGTGTCTTGGTGTAACACACAAGGATTCACCATAGCGTTATTTATGTGTTTTCCTTCTAATTTCATCATCAACACAGATCAACACGAAATTTTCAGACCAAACAAAGTACCCAAAATGCATTGTGTGTCGCTTTCTCTGTCAGGGGCGTTCCAGATATGACGCCAAGTCAAGCATCGTCATCAACTCGAAAACAAGACTTCCTGAATATTCAGCACGGGTCTTAAAACGTAAAATATAGCTATATGCCGTTGAATCTTTGTAAAATGCGCTCGTTTGAAGTCACTTGAAGTGATTTTACAAATTATGGACACAACTTGTCCGGAGGTGTCGGTTGGCCTTTCAGGAGCATAGTACAGGCCTGTTGCATGCACTATTGACACATACCTCAGCATGCAGCAATACTAAGCAAAACATTTTTAATGATAACATATTCAAATTCTGTCAACTGCTAAACCGGTCTGATGAATTCTGAATATCTAAAAATGGATCGTGATTTTTTTTTTTTTCTTCTGTCATGTCAAACCCGTTGAGTCACCTCATTGATAGATTGAAGTCAAGCCCAACATGGGACATTGGCATGTATCTCAATGTGCATAGAGTAATTAGCATTTGTAAAAATAAAACCAATTACTGTCTAGTCTCACTGCAAGACTCATTCTGATGTCACCTTGTTGTTTCATCCCAGCGAAAGCGACCTGAAGCACAGCAACTACCTGGTGCCGTTTACCATGTACGAGATGGGCCTGCTGCACAAGCAAAGGGGCGACGTCGAAAAAGCTATCTGTGTGCTTGAAAGTGCCAAGTAAGTATCTCCAACCAAATCCAAATGTATTTTTTCCTGGAAGAAGCGCTCAAACCAGGAACCATGACTTGCAGGATGGACTACAAAGATTACAGCATGGAGTCGCGGCTACACTTCCGTATCCACGCCGTACTCAACAGCATGGGCTCCTATGCGGCCACGATGTCACCTTCCCAGATGCCGGCGTGAGAGCTTCCGTGTTTACGCTCTCCATCATCGAGTTCTCCTACTCAGCTTTGTACCGTGGATGTGTCACACTTTTTTATTTATAATGAAGCCTCTCTCTCTCTCTCTCTCTCTCTCTCTATATATATATATATATATATATATATATATATATATATATATATATACACACACACACACACACAGCATCAGGTTACATGTATGTGCTTGTTTTCCCACTTTTTATGTGGAGCATGTCTGCGTAGGTACTAAAATTGTTGGGTTGTTTCTGTGCTCAACTGCAGATGGAGCAGGTCCTTTATTGATGCTTGGGAATATTCTCATTCATCAAGGTCTAGATCAGGGCTCGGGAACCTTTTTGACTAAGAGAGCCATAAAAGTAAAATATTTAGAAATGTATTTCAGTGTGAGCCACGCACACGCGGCATGTACATACAAATGCGCGCGCACGCGCGGCCACTTTCCAACAAAATGTCAGAATGTATTATTTAAAATAACTTTGTGATAGTACTCACCGTTAACATGAATGGTTTTCTGTTCCTCGTGATTGGTAAAAATCGAGGCAAACGATCGGAATGAAATTCAACTTGCCGGTCCAGAGGCGAAGTTACTGCTAGCTAGCCTGCACACGGCTCATAAGCTTCCACACTTGCTATCTGCAATATCTTCTCGCAGAAGTATACTGATGCTAACGTTAACATGGGGCTTGTTAAAATGTCACTGACATTTGACTGTTTCATCGATGGTATTGTTTCATTGCAATTTAGAATCAGAACCTTTTCTCTCCTCAAAGGCGAATGCTCCGGTGCATTCAAGCTGAAGTGCACTCGTTGGTCTCATAAAAGGGGCGTTTACCTGTTTCAACATGACGGCCAGTATCATCCAATTAAAATGGCGCTTTCGGCCAATCTAGGTCAGTGTCATCCAATCAAAATTGCGCTTTCCGCCAACTGCAGCCCCAATAGGAAATGAACGGCGAAAAAAACGAGAATATGTATTTAGATTTATCGGCGAGCCATATATGGCTCGCGAGCCATAGGTTCCCGACCCCTGGTCTAGATCTTTATTGCACATGCACATTTTGAGAATATCTGTTCAAAATGCAGTCTCTGGATTATGTCTCTCATCTCATTTTCCGTACCGCTTATTCCTCATTTGGGTCGCGGGGGTTGCTGGAGCCTATCTCAGCTGGCTTCGGGCACGAGGCGGGGGACACCCTGAATTGGTTGCCAGCCAATTGCAGGGCACACAAAGACATACAACAGTCACTCTCACACTCACACCTAGGGACAATTTGGAGTGGTAAATCTGCCTGCCATGCATGTTTTTGGAGTGTGGGAGGAAACCGGAGGACCTGGAGAAAACCCACAGGGCTCCGGGGACACAGGGAGGCCGGACCGGGACGCGAACCGGCGACCTCTGCACTGTGAAGCCGGTGTGCTAACCACTCAACTACCGGGCCGCCCCTCTGGATTATGTATTAACCTTAATTCTTGTTACATGAGCTAAAGGGGCACCTTAAAGGTTTCTTGAGGTGCTATTTTTTTGGGGGTGAGCCAAGATGTTCAAATAGCTCAGCAGTTAGGTATTGCGTAGGTTGAGGAAAAAAAATTATCTCTGAATATTTGGTTTCCATCAGTTGCCTCCTGATGGGAAAAGTGAGGCATCTAGTATTTGAGAAATGTGTTTATTAAATTTAAGGTTAGGCAGCACTCTGAGGAAACAATGTACTCTCTTCCTTGTGCATGTGATGTCTTGCAAATACAGTAGTTGATTGACCATTTTTCCCTCAAGATAAAATTATATGGAGTAGCAGATGTGGTGAATAAATGTTTAAAAAAAGAACATAATCATAGTCATGATTTTTTTTTATCACAATGGTGATGTGTTCATTCAGTTTCAAATTAATTTGGACAAAATAATTGTAATTTTGTGAAATCTGCCCTCAAACTATCTGCACACCAACACCTCCCCCCCACACACACAATGTATAATACAGGTATTCAAAGTAGTCAGATAATGTAGCTATTTAAATATTGAAATGCAGTAGAATGCAACGAATCTAAAAAAAACAACATGAGTGTACAAGAACTGAAATACAAAAGATAATGTCTAAATTCAGACTTTTTTTCAATTTTCAGTGATGCTTTTACACCATTTTTATACGGATAGAAAACGCAAATCAACAGCATCCATGTTTTTGCACATTGTGGGAGAGGAGGCTCTAGAGGTCTACAATAACTTCACATTTGATGCAGTAGATGATCATTATAAAGCGGGGGAACTTTATGTGAATGCTGTAAAAGATGAAAGAGAAGAAAAAGATTGGATTGAAAGTGAACAACATTCATCTAAAATTCAAATTGGATACTGGAGCCAATGTGAATGTCATGTCAGAGACTGATTCATGAAGATCAGACCGAGACCAAAAATACATAGAGCAAACATGAAAGTAACAGTTTATGCGGGTGCAGTCATACCAATGAAAGGATCGTCGTAGGCATGATGTTACAATAACACGTGACGTATCACGTGACCCGCCCGGGAAAGGAAAGCGGAGGAGGGATGAGGAAAGAAGATGGAAGGGAACCGAGACGAAGCTGAGAAATGTATCATCATTGCGTCAAAATCCATCGAGGTGGGGGACAAGGAGAAGGCGCTTAAGTTCCTCCACAAAGCAGAGAGGCTCTACCCGTCAGCGCGCGCCAAAGGTAAGGCGATTTCCGGCTTGACGAGCCTCCAGCTCGACGTAGTGGGCAGGGGGGGAGGGCATCAGGGATGACAGCCTTCGTCGGCCAGACCGATATAAACCGACTGTATTATCTCATTTAAATATGTCGCTCACTTTTTTTGAATATGATGCCATAATGGTTGAAAGTTTGTGCCGATAACAAATAGTCACCTAAAAATTAAGGTTTTTAAAAAGCTACTAGTGAGTAAATAGACTAATAGACTAAGCTCCGCTGCTTTGGCGTTGTGTGTCGTTGTATCAAATTAGAGAGTTGTTCATAACAATCGTGGATATGTTCCAATTCTCGCCCACGAGACACGCTGCGTTTATTTGGCAACGACAACATGTTGACACTAACACTGCTGTCAGAATTGTCGGTTCTGTGACGTCATAGAAATGCGTCCGCGCGACAAAGTAAATTAGTTAAACCTTCATTTGAACGCCAATTTAACGAATGGATGGATGGATGGATGGACGATTCATTTCAAATATATTTCACCTGAAATGTAAGTAAATAACCGCATATGTAAATGTTTTAAAGCAACTTTAGAGACTAAATGCAAAACATTTGAAGTAATAAATTAAACCATTCGATACCATAATCCGAAAATTTGATTTTTGGAAGAAATGTTTATGCTGAATAATTTCATTGGCTTCTAAGGAAGGCATATCAATCAAGAAATGCAGAAATATATGTATATATTTTTTACTTTATTTATAATATTGATCATAAATAAAATATCCCGCATTTCTATTAGTTTTATCGCTAAAAACAATAGCTGAACAGTTTATACATCACACATAGGAAACCATTTTTATGGATATTTAGTATAAAAAACTATATAAAACCAAGTGAAGAAATTTGCACTCACTTGCAAATATATATATATATATATATATATATATATGTAACGGAGTTGTACACTTAGGTTATTAAATTATGAAGGAAGTGACGCAACGGCGCACAGTGTGGCACTATGTCCCGCCCATAGTTTCCAGAACAATCTCGAGGAGATTCAGGGTGAGTCGCAATTTTCTGTTGGTCTTGATTAACTGCGATAGAAAAGCGCATATGCTCCTAAATTCCACTCGACAAAACGTGAAGTAAATAATGACACAAAAAGTAATCTGGACTCGAAATGAATAAGGGAACTAATTAGATAACACTAGACAGTACAAAAGGGGAAACAAAATAAGATATTGTCATGAAAATACGCGTTAATCAAGACCAACAGAAAATTGCGACTCACCCTGAATCTCCTCGAGATTGTTCTGGAAACTATGGGCGGGACATAGTGCCACACTGTGCGTCGTTGCGTCACTTCCTTCATAATTTAATAATCTAAGCGCACAACTCCGTTACATATATACAAAAAATGTATGTTCAGTTTCTGTTTTCTTTCTTCTGCGCTGAGTATGTGCAAGCGGTGCGCGATTGTGCACGCGCGTAGCTTAGACGGAACATTGCCAACCAGCTTAGAGGGAACATTGCCACTGTCCAAACAAACTGTACTTAGCCAGTCAAAAATTCGTATACCAGTTGAGGTAGCCCGTGTAGCACTTCTGATAGAAGTACAACATTGTAATCATTGTTCAACGTCAATACAATGTTCTCCACTCATTTTTTTTTTATCACAGCCCTGTTGGAAGCGCTAACCAAAAACGGGAGTTCTGCAGCTAATGGCGCGCATCGGAGACGGTCAACACATAATGCGGAAGATGGCGGTGCAGATGCGGCCAACGAACGCACCACCGAAGGCACAGGACAGGGATCCTCCAAGGTGTTCACGAAAGAGCAGGTGCATGGCGTCCAAAGGTGAGCTTGTCGGCTTAAAATGTAAACAGTGGCACTTGTTAATGTTCATCTTGAGACATCACTGTTCCATTGTCTGTGACGATGTTAAACTGTAGTGCGGGCAATACCTGAGGGGGTCAATTTGACGTCAACCTATTTTTGTGCTGGAAGTTTGGGAAAGTGACGACAAATGTTTACAAAATATCAGATGTGGGCCAAATATTTTTTTTAGGAAAATGTGCAGGCAGTACCACTAATCCGCAAGCATGCATTGACAGGGAGCTAATTTTGAAATCAATCCTCTCAGTTCAGCCCGAGTATGTATCTTTTAACACTCACCCTTGTTTTCTTCCTGTTAGAATAAAATGCTGTAAAGACTACTACGAAGTGCTCGGGGTCACCAAAGAAGCCGGCGAAGATGAGCTGAAGAAGGCATACAGGAAACTGGCTCTCAAGTTTCACCCGGACAAGAATCACGCTCCCGGAGCAACGGATGCCTTTAAGAGTATGCCCTCTTTAAAGTCACTTTCTGTCAGTGGCGGGCCGTCAGGGCCTGCAAGGCCTTCCCCGCTGACCTAAAAATATCAGAATCACAGACTGATTAATTATATTTTGTCCATAATTTTTTATGGAATAATTATAAATTATCTTTCAGCTTCCTTTTATTGCGTTTCCCCAGTTGTGCTTCCTCCAGATGTGTGTTTTTGTATTTAAGTATTTAACCACATTTCAGCCATCATTTGTTACCAGGGTCAGAAATCTACACCATTAAGAAAGGTCGGAAATAATAATATTAATACATTTTTTATAAGCTTTCAAAACTCAAGGGAGTTTTGGGACAGTCGCAGGATAAATTATTCCATGGGTGAGCAGGGGCAGCCACACGCACCATCGTTCACTCAACCTCAAAGTAACTCAAATAGATACAAAGCTGGATAGATAGCTAGTAGAGAGCCTATAGATCGCTAATAGATAGCCAGCTAGAAAGCTAGCTATATAGCAAATAGATAGCCAGCTACATAGCGAATAGATAGCCTGTTATATAGCTAGCTAGGTTGATAGTCAGCTAGATAGCTGGCTTGATAGCTAGCTAGATAGCCGGCTAGATAGCTAGCTAGATACCCGGCTAGACAGCTGGCTACATAGCCAGCTAGATAGCTAACTAGATAGAATTTTTCTAGTATAGTTATGTCTTTATTTTTAGATGAGTAAAAGTCTTAGTTTTCGATTATAATCGGCTATACACAGTGGGCCAAAGCAGATTTTAAAATTTGAACAGCCATTCTTGAAGTCGTCCATAAATGTGGTCCAAAAGATGCTTATTCTTCTGGTGCCCTTTAATCACCTGATATGATATGCACGGCCCGCCACATGAAGAGTCTGAAATTAATCGAAGCTCCATGTCGCCCTCCAGAGATCGGTAATGCCTATGCGGTGCTCAGCAATCCGGCAAAACGGCGGCAGTATAACCTGACGGGTGGCGAAGAGTCAAGTGGGGTGGGCCACGCGCACGGCGGCAACGGCTTTGACTTCCACAGAGGTTTCGAGGCAGACATCACGCCTGAAGACCTCTTCAACATGTTCTTTGGAGGAGGCTTTCCATCCTGTGAGTTACACGTTAACGGACACATTGTGGATATATAAATCCAAAGTTCTGGATGATTTTAAAATAAGGCCTCCAAATGATAAATCAATCATCCAAATATTTATTTATCTATTCATTTTAGTATTTGTTGGTTGTCGATTCACTGATAAATTGTTCCATTCTCGTTTCATGCCTAGAAATACAGGTAACATCCGAGTTACGAACGGCTTCCATTCCGACAAAATGGCCGTAAGTCAAACGTAAATCGAAATCCATTCAAAACGTGATGTTTACACGACAGGATCGTATACGACGTCAATCTGTTGTTCTTAAGCAACGTTTTCGATTGAATACGATTATATACCAAACTGTTTACATTTCATTTATACATTTGATCACTTTCAGTGTCATTTTTATTATTTCATATTTCGTATTATCGACTTTTATTACTGTGTCGTTCTGCTGACCTAAATACGCACGGCTTCCCACACATTACGCGCTGTTGAAAAATGTTTCTCCCTGCTAACGGAGAAGCCAGAAGAGGTCGCCCAACACACACGCTCAGACTTAGGCGGACGCCGAAGGAAAAAAGTCTCAAAGAGGCGGGGCGCCGTGGGCCCGACGCGGCGTTATCGTTGCGCCGATCCCGCCTCGGCTTTCGCCCTGGACCCTCTTCCAGGTCGTGATCATAAGTGTGGGTGGTCGTAACTCGCACCGGTCGTAAATCGGATGTTACCTGTATATAGTTGGGCATTCCATTCATTTCATCCAAGTTAGAAACTAAACTTTTCCTTCTCTCCATCTACTCCTCAGCAAGCGCACAGTCGTTCACCAACGGCAGGACGAGCTACAGCCATCACGCCGATTACCGACAGGAGAGGACCGACGAAAGAGAAGACGTATGTGCCGCGGTGTCGTGACGGGACATTGCCACCGTATGTATTTCAGTGCGCATGTAGAATGAAACTCGTTGTTTGTCTCCAGGGTGGTTTCTCCATGTTGATTCAATTGATGCCCATCGTGGTGTTAATCTTGGTGTCGATACTGAGCCAGATGATGGTTTCTCCACCTCCTTACAGCCTCTACTCTCGACCGTAAGCTATTATTATTATTTTTTGATTGGATTGGAGTTGCCTTTATTAGTCTCACAGTGGAGAAATTTACATTTCACAGCAGCAAAGTGATGAAAGGAATGAAAGTAGAAAAACAAAATAAATGAGCCGCTGGAAAGGCAGCCAATCTCGCTGCGTCATCTTAAAGTCAAAACAACAACAAAAAACTAAATAGTCATCAAGTTGTATTATTTCAGATCAGTGTCTGAAACTCATGACAAAAAGTTAGCGGACACCATGGCAGACAACTCTGAAAAGTTGCCTGCCCAGCCATAAAGTTGCCTGCCCCAATTTTCACAACTTGAAACACAACAAGACGACTAATTGCAAAAAAAAAAAAAAAAAAACATTGTTGGTTGCAAAGTATTCAGAATACCTTTATTCGTCCCGCAATGGGGAAATTTGCAGTCCACAGCAGCAATTGAAGAGGGATGGGGTTGGGGTGGGAGTGAAAGGATAGAAAACAAGGATTAAGTATTAAGGATTGATAATCAGAATATATAACAGAACAAAACTTTTTGAAGTTAAGTAATTGATGTACCTACCACAAATGCTCCCTTGCTTAATTGATGGTAAATATCCCTTGCTGATATTTTTTTCTCCAGTTGTCGTTTGTCCATACACTGTTTGTCATGTTGCACAATGCAATGTTTGCGTTGCATCGTCTGCTACAAGCCACGTGAACTCTTCTTTCCACGAGGCTTTTAATGTACGTTTTGTAGCGTCATAAATTTTGTTAGCTTCTTATGAATCTTTCTTCTAGGTCTATGATGCTCGGGAAAGTCCAGAAGCACAACGTTATTTGATGCAGGCTTCTGATTGGCTGCCGAGTATGCAAATTGCCCAAAGATCTTTCCTTTTATTATTATTATTTTTTTTTCTTGAAAAAGTTGTCGGCCACCCGGGCGGCGACGTTTTGTAAGTTGTACACCCGACGTAAAAGTTGCACGCCCCGGGCGTCCGGGTAGGCGATATTTCAGACACTGGTTCAAAAGTTTCATAACGCCGCACGTTTTCTCCAGCTCCACGGGTCAGACGGTGAAGCGGCAGACGGAAAACCTGCACGTGAACTACTACGTCACCAGAGACTTCAAATCGGAGTACAAGACAGCGTCAGCGCTGCAGCAGATTGAGAAAAGTGTGGAGGAAGATTATGTTTTCAATGTCAAAAAAAATTGCTCAAAGGAGAGACAGACAAGTAAGGGAGCAACTTTTGATATTTTGTGCCTATATATAAAAAAAATACATTTGATTATTACATAGGTTAAATATAATTAAAGTTATTTTTCATCCTGTCATATCAACTACACCAAATTAATTGTCTCCCCCGCAGAAACAGAACTGCTGTATGCCGCCAAAGTGTACGGGGACAACCGCCTGAGCAAAAAGGCGGAGCTCATGACCATGGAAAACTGCAAAGAGTTGGACAGACTAAATAACCTCTTTCGAGGCTATTAGATGTTATCATGTGTACCAATAGACGTGTGAATGTTTTTTGTTAAAGAAGACCATTTCCACTAGGAGGAATACAAGAAAAAAACTACAGAAGATAAATACGACTGACAAGTTGACCTCACTCTTCCATCCTAAACAAACTCAACATTCCGGAGGAGCATTCTTCTGCAAGGGGGATTTAAAAAATTAAAAGTAGTGAGCACATCTACATCCCTGTCATGAAAAGCACCAATCAGCTTCCAGCCTGAAATCAATATCCACGTGGGAAAAAGGATGGAAAGCCAGCAGTGGAAGAAAGAAAATTTGAGTTGGTGTGGGATATTGGTGCTTTCATACAAGATGTTGGGATTTTGAGACTGTTTACGCCGTTTACGCAGTTATTTAAGCAACTACAGAAGAAAGTGATTTTCTTCCACTCTTGCTTGTCGATGAAATAAAGTAACGTTATTAAAAACGGGATGTTTTTTTTTCTGTTTAGAAAGATTGGTGTGCAATGTAAAATAAAAATATGAAAAATATACAGTATTTGAATTGCGCAATTCATTAGTCTATCTGAATCGTGCATGGATGATATTGAAAAAAACTTTTCCTAATAGATGAGAAGGTTTCTTCAGCCGTCAAGTCTTCGGCACCGGGTGAATGCCGTCACACAATTAAACGTAACAGCTTCCACAAATGTCTGATGGGTTATCCCTTCGGTGCTTTCATATCTAGTGAGAAATCAAATAGCCAACGTTGACTCGGTCTAAAATGACATTAAAACGCCACTGGAGACCGACCGAAATTTCATCAACACCTAGAAAATACTAAATCAAGAAAAAATATGACAAACAACCCCACGGTTTTGTGTGGTGAGTTTTTGAGTGGTTTTGTTAGGCGCAAAGCGGTAACAATCCCAAAATGCTGGAACGCACCATAAATCACGTGACTGCCTCAAACCCGGAAATGAAAGCTTCCCCGAGAAAATGAAAACATTTGAAAATGCCGACAAGACGACGTGTACAGCATTAACGCTATCTCTCAATCGGCTATTGTTTACACTCCAGCTGGTCATGCTCACGATAAACCATGTTATTTTTGTCCTGGTTGTATGTGCGACGTCCGTATGTTGCTGTGAACAGAAAGCGGAGACTCCTGATTGGCGAATGACTCTGAAAACTATCCGAAATGGCATCCATAAGATCGACACGTACCTCAACGCGGCTCTTGATTTGTTCGGCGGCGACGACGGCTTGTGCCGTTACAAATGTAGTGACGGTAAAGTAGATTGTCAACATCGTATATGAGGTTTTGTCGCTGTATTTCTGTCTCTTCTTGAAAAACACAGACAATCCGTGATACATCTGCATCTGCAGGTGCCTCCTATGTGTCTTTTGAACAAACTGTGCTTGTCCTTTTTCGTCGTACTTTCAGATGAAGTGGAAAAAGTCAACATTTGTTTTGTAAAGCACTGAATAGAATTAAAGTACAGATATGCACCTTGAAATTTTGGCAGTTAAAGTATAAAGGCGTTTGTAAAATAAATATTCAAGTACAATACAATACACTGAAAATGTACTTTGTAATCTACCATTATAAAGTGGCTTGTTAAATAAAGCATCCATCACCTGATTTCTCTTGGAGAGAAGCAACATAGGTGCTCTGTGTTAATTAAGTCTGGCCCTTTTAATTAAGTCTGGCCCTTTTAATGAGTCTTAAGCAGCCTAAATACTGTTGCGTTAATATTTCCGCTGTTCCTTGAGTGGCATATGTTGTGGATGTGTTTATCAAACACAAAGAAATAGTGGTAGCCCGTTCACCTTTGCTCTCCTTTCCCAGGTTACAGACCGGTGCTTCGTCCCGGGTACAAGCCGCCACCACCTAACGGATGCGGGTCGCCGCTGTTTGGATTTCAGGTAAAGCTATTTGAATTTGTATGAAAGACCACTTTCAAAAAGGCAGTGAGAAAGTGGTTTGTGATACTGCAGCTGTTGGCGGAAGCTTATATGGTTGTCTATTTTTCCCATAATTCTGGGTTTATCTTGCTGTGAAATAGTGACAAATGAAAATCTCACTGTTTGTCAAATTTCTTCCAATGACAGAAAATCGACAGGTTGACTCGTCATTGGTTTTAATGTAAAAATATCTTCTTTCCAGTTCGACATCGGTATTCCATCCATGACGAAATGCTGCAACCAGCACGACCGCTGCTACGACACATGCGGCAATGAGAAGCATGACTGCGATGAGCAGTTCCAGGATTGTCTGGAAACAATTTGCAAGAACGTGCAACGGACACTGGGATTGGCCCAAAGTGTTCAAGGTAAACGATCCATATACGGGAAGAGGCGGGGGTTACACTCTCATTTTATCAATAGAGTCAAAAGGCAAATTCAGTTTTATTTATATAGCTTTATAGAGTATAGAGTTTAATATTTTTTTCAGGCATATTTGTTCAGTCATCAGTTCTTTGTGATTTATTTATGTATGTATGTATGTATGTATGTATGTATGTATGTATGTATGTATGTATGTATGTATGTATGTATTTGTTTATTTACTTGTTTATTCATTTATTTATTACACAGCGTGCGAGACTGCGGTGACGCTACTGTTCGACGCCGTGATGCACTTGGGCTGCAAACCATACTTGGACAGCCAGCGGGGGTCGTGCGTGTGTCAGTATGAAGTTAAGAAGGAGCTGTGATCAAGTTGGTGGATGGACATTTCATTTGATGACCACAGGGGGTCCACAAATTAGACATTTCTCAGGGATGAAGCTGCTGTTCTTTTAGACACTAGACTGCGTGAATATTTTTTCAGTGATGATCCTGTAAACGATTAGAAATGCATTCAATTATTTATGTCACCATTTGTGTGATCATTTATGTCATTTATGTATGTTGTGTGCTAAGAGTGAATTTTCTGCTCAATTCCCAGACACAAAAAAACGTCTAAGCTGACATTAATCAATGTTAAAGCTGTTCAATTTAAACTATTTTTTTTTCAAATCCTTATTTGGTCAACACAGAATTTGGCCAAACGAGGGAAGTGAATTAAACGCTGTCTAATTGCCACGAGACGAGTTATTGCTTTTCATTGCACTTTGCTTCCTCCTACCGGTTGGTTTTGGTACTTTGTCAGCTACCATTTGTTTTGTGAGTTCTCACTAGTGATGGGAATTTCGGCTCCTCCTACTTTTTTGACCCATTCTTGGACTCCAGCACGTTCTTCGTTATATATGATTCTGGTATGATTCTTTGAGAAAGTGTTTTCAAAATCAGAAGCCTTTAGTAGCCCAACAATGGGGATATTTCCTGCTTCGAATTGCATAGATTGTGTTGAGAGCCATGAGTATATTTTATGAATTCTTTGTCATCTACAATTGAAAATGGCTAAAAATCACTTGCAATCATTTTACACACTTCAGTATTTTCTTTGTAGTGCTATCAAGCTCTGTCGTCTCCCTTTCCTGTTTCATGTGCTACTCACAGTGTGCTTCTGTTTCTCTAACCCTCCCCCTTCTCACTGCTGCCTGTGTCTGTAATTCTCCCCTCCCTCCTCTTCCACAGATCTTGACCAATCACGTGCGGCTTTAACCGAAGACTAGGGGCGGCGAATAGAGGGCAAAAAAGTCGGTTCCCATTTCCGGCTCCTTTTTAGGCTTGTTCGCGAACGACACATAACAAGTATTGAGCACTAATCGTGGATTTGTGGTTTTCTTTTTTCCTCGTCTCACATTTTAAAAATTGGTTGAGATGTTTCAAATCCCAGGATGTACTTTGCTTTAGTTAAGTGCAATCGATAAAAAAACACAAAATGAATATACAGTAAAGTCTCGTTATATCGATATCGGTTGTATCGATAGTACTGCTTATTACAATACTATTTCTATGAACGCAAGGAGAAAATTAAATGCCGCAGGATCGGATATATCGATAGTCCGGTTATATCGATATTTTTTCCGACTCCCGAGAATATCGATATAACGAGACTTTACTGTAATTCATTAAGTTTTGGCGTGTTTGTTTCTTCTTTTTTTTGGAACAATGAGTTGGAATGCCTCCCTTTTTCTAGCAAAATAACCTGACAAACATTTTACACGCGGTATGCTCTGTTGTCACCGAATATTACAAACATTATGAACTACTGTACAGTCTGGTGCATTACGTTTATTCCAAACCCGACATGTATCCATGGCAGAACCTGTCAAACAGGATGCACAAGAATTTACAATTGAAACAACTTCACATTTAAAGATAGATGGTTAGTATGAGTCTTACCTAAGTAAACACTCAACCCTGAGGGAGGACCGACTCAAGAGTTGAAAACTGGGAGGAAAGGAAGAATGCAGGGCACTTTTGCAAACAAAGAAGCTAAAGAGCTGCAGAGAAGGCGGAAACGCGGCAACTGATAGAAGGAAAGATCAAGGGCGGAGTCACACCTGGCAAATGATATATTCGTGTCATTGTGCTTTTTAAGTATTGTTTTCATTACAAGCCACCCACCCGTATGCAAAGCAGCGTCAGCCGAACATAAAACTTGTTCACTTGGATTGGCTGTTAGCTCGCAAATCGTTGCATTGAGAACGTGGTAGCCTGGGTGTGTTGAGCAAATACTGCAGAGTTGTGCATTTTATTGCATGAAACTTATAACTGCTGATGGTATAACGGAGAAATGTATAAAGATAACAGTTTAACGATAAAAAGGACGCACGTGGAGGAAACGATCATACAGGGGGAAGATGTGGAAAAGGAGACAGCAAAAGAAGCTTGAAGTGGATGAAGGTAGCAGGAACAAATGGAAAGAGGCGGAGAAGAAAAGACAAGGGGTTGTTTTTAGAAAACAAAGCGAAAAGTTTTACAACAACAGAAGATTGAGCCTTTCTGGAGGCGACTGAAATCATCGACTACACTTCACTGCTTTTATTACATTTCGAACTTTGACTTGAAGTGTACTACGGAAGCGCCCTCTTAGATTGGCAGGTCGTTTGGGCCAATCGACTCACATCTCTTGACCAATAAGCGCAGGGGAGGCGGGGCTGATTAGGGTACTGTGAGGAGTTGGCAAACTTGTCAGTGGGAAGGTGGACTCGAGAACCAAACGGGAAAGTTACAGGTAAAACGACATTTACGCGAGTGTGATATATATATTTACGTGTATATAAATGTGCCTATATGCGTTATAATAATAATGTATTTGGAGGAGGAAAGACCCGAATGTTTCTTTTGAATCAAAGTTGAAATAGTTGTCGTCAGCTGCTCAACGATACAATTACTTGGTGGCTGTCGCGCCATTTTCGTATAAAAATGTTACGAGGAGGACTGGTAACATTTCAGGCGTATTTTAATTCAATGTTCACTTTCTTTCTTTCCGGACTTCTTTTGTTCTAGCAGCGAGCGTTGCAATGATGCACCACACGACTGTCACAGACAGGACGAGTAAGTGATTGACACTAGCTTTTTATTAAAAAAAAAAAAAAAAACATTATTCGAGGGTGTTCAATGTCATATTAAAGTATGAGTTGGTTCAACAAAAGGAAATGGGGTGGGGGGGATTTGAAAACAAAACAAAAAAGTATCATGCAAGAGTTAATCTGACCTGACTGTTTATAACCTGAAAATCGTTCAAGGGAATTCACGTATAAAGCAGGGTTCATATTCACGTTATCGGTTATTATGAACCAATACACAGGAATTAGATTTAGGAATAAAATATGACATATGGTTTGGTTAAGATGAGCTTTTGCCCTTTTCTATCTACTCATGGGTATATCCACACATTACATATCATCATAGAATATACTGTAACGGTGTCTAAAAAAAGGGTGAGGTTTGAATTTTTAATATCCATCCATTTTCCAGGCCGCTTAATCCTCATTCGGGTCATGGGGGTTGCTGGAACCTATCCCAGTTATATTTGGGCACTATGCGGGGGACACCCTGAAATGGTTTGCCTGCCAACCGCAGGGGACACAGAGACAAACAACCATCTGCGCACACACTCACACCTCGGGACAATTTGGAGTGTTCAATCAGCGTGCTATGCATGTTTTTAGAATGCGGGAGGAAACCAGAGGACCTGGATAAAACCCACACGGGCCTGGGGAGAACATGCAAACTCCAAACAGGGAGGCTGACCGGGTCTTGAAGTCACAAAATCTGCCGCCTAAGGGCCGCCCTCTAATAATAATAATAATAATAATAATAATAATAATAATAATTAGAAAAGAAATAATACATTATACTAATCATAGGGAATGCATTTTATCTCCTGAAGTGGAGGATGAAGTAATCCCCTCAATCTCAGGGGATTACTGTACCACTTTGGTGGATTCATATGGAAGACCCTCTCAATTTTTAATAGTCCTTTGTAAAAACGTGCAACAATGTTGATTATTAAATCCTGTGCAAGCAGCACTCGTGCACCTGTAATTGATGCCAACCCCCTCCCAAAAAAACTCCTGCAAGTTAAATCAGAGCTGTGAGCAGCTGTAAAAGGCCCTCACAACTCTCACCACTATCCAGTAAAGTCTTAAAATATGAACGTTTATGCCAGGCCTGACGTGTTTCTTGAGTTTTTGTTCCGATTTTGAGACTCAAGAGTAGCATAGTTTTTCTTTGATTTATTGAGTTTTTGTTCGTGTCCTTGCGGAGAACAATACAAATATTTATACAAATATTTATTTAAAAAAATACAACAATGGGGACCTTGCAGTTGTTGCAGCTCGGGCCCTAAAAAAAGCCTCAATGCCACATGTTCATGTTTACGTCTCATTTCAGGTCAGTATGACCAGAATGTAACGGAGACGGATGCCTATAAAAGGTATGCCGCTGGCGACATCCTCAAGAAAGCTTCGGTTAGTTTACTTTTTGCCTTTAATATTAAGTGTTCCGTGTTCACACAGAGAAAATGTTTTGGACCCCGCCGAGGAATACAGGATGGATTACAAACGACGAGGCCAGGCGCTCATTTTTAACCAGGAACGTTTCTTCTGGCGCCTTGGCATGAACGAACGACACGGCACAAATACTGACCGTTACAACCTAGAGATCAGGTATAGTCCATCTCCATATCCGCCAAATCTTTTTTTGCGATGTGTTGCTTTTTCTCTTTCAGACTGAAGGCGCTCAACTTTGACGTGAAGGTTTACGACAACTACAAAAACGAGCAAGTTCTGGATATAATCCATAAAGGTGGTTGCCGAAAAAGTTTCTTTTAGCTGGTTATGTCTGCTTCTTAGCAGCGTTACTGGAATTTGCTAATCCATATTAGGATTGTTTGTCCTCTGTTCTCAACGAACGTTTATGTTTCCTATTTGTCCACCTCTTGTCCGACTAGCCGCTGAGGATAATCACTCGGATTCGGATTGCTTCATACTCATTTTCCTGAGCCACGGCGAGGACGAGCACGTGTATACATACGACGGCAAAATTAGCATTCAGCACATTACGTCGCTTTTCAAAGGCGACAAGTGCCAAAGCTTGGTTGGGAAGCCCAAGATCTTTGTGTTGCAGGTACGCACCTGGCAATTCATCAGCGCAATTTTGTTCGGATAGATGAAAATGAAATTGTCACAACGGCAGGCGTGTCGCGGAGATAAACATGACGATCCCGTGGTGCCTTATGATGCTGTGGACAGCGAGTTGAATCATAGCGGGGTGGTGGTCGACGCCAGCGCAGTTCACACCCTTCCGGCCGGAGCCGATTTCATCATGTGCTACTCGGTGGCGGAAGGTGAGTCACGAAACCTACAAGTTACCTCAAATGAAAACCTCACGGGTGTCAAAGTCAAGGCCCAGGGGCCAAATCTGGCCGGCCACATCATTTTATTCAGCCCGCAAAGGCAAATCAAGCATGTCAAGTTCCATGATGCTGGCTATAGTCTGAACCAAAATGTCAAATTGTCATATGAAAACCACAATAACAGTCATTATTATTTACTTCAGATTTGAAAACTAGTCATTCATCAATTTTTGTATACTCTGCATCTAATATGTGGAGGGGATAAACTCATTCACTGCCAGACGATGTGAAAAAATGTGTCCACTACATTGCCAGGGTTTTTGTCATTTTCACTCAAATTGCAGGACCCACAGAATATTGAGTTTTCGGACTACATAAACATTCAATACAGCGTAAGAAACATTTGACTCTCCTGTTCCATCAAAAAAAAAAAGAGTTACTTCCCAAGTTACATGGGTCTGGAGTGATCTGAGCTTGAAATGGGGATGGCTGTACAAAATACAATACAATACATATTGATTTATGTAGTGCTTCAACAACAGCTGAAGCTGTAACAAAGCGCTAACTTGGATAAAAGGCCAATGCTGCCCCCTCATGGGAGGGTAAAACATTGCCAAAGATCTGACCAGCGCTTTATCGGCACCCCACTGCAAGAAAAACCAAAACCCGAACAAATTCGGGAATTGCGCTCCATGCCATGCTTTTCAATTCCCAAATTATTTTGGGAAAAGCAGTGAATGAGTTAAAACATTGTAATGGCTTCCCCAAATTCATAACATCCCCCATTTGAAGGCATTTGTCTAACCGTCATGTCCGCGGCATCCCACTTAAGGTTACTACTCACACCGGGATACAGCCAACGGTTCGTGGTACATTCAGGATCTTTGCGAGCTGCTGAGGAAGTACGGCGACTCTCTAGAATTCACCGAACTCCTGACGCTCGTCAATCGCACCGTGTCGGCGAGGAGCGTTTGGGCATGCAGGGACAGGGAAGCCATCGGCAAGAAACAGGTGCCCTGCTTTGCCTCCATGCTCACCAAGAAGCTTTACTTCCGCCCTAAAAAGTAAAACCATCCGGCACTTCTCCGGTCCATTATCAAGCGCTTGACAAATTCCTGTTTTTGCTGACATTCTCTTTGGCTTAATTTTCTCTCACATTCAAATGTTTTTTGCGTGAATGTAAATACGACAGTTAAGCTCAAGATTTATGGAAAAGGGCTTGCCAGAATTTTTGCTGAGTCAATAGACCGCCATTACTCAACAGTTCAGTTAGTACAGTGCCTTTTGGAGTCTTGGGGGTCTTTTTTTTTAATTAAAAAACAATTTTTTTTGGGTGTGTGGGGGGGGGGGGGGGGGGGGGGGGGGGGGATACGCTGTCCAATTACTGACACAGTACGTTATGGTTTATCCAGGAACTATTTTTTTTCCCTTCAAAAATTAATTTTCCAAAAAAAGCAGTCAAATAATGTGGAACCCTTCTACTGCTCCAGAAAAAAAACATCATTATCTATGAACCGGGAAGTAGTATTCAGATAATTGTGCCCATATCAAAAAAAATTAAAAAAGCAAAATTTACTTGTTCTTTTTTAAGATTTTTTTTCTGGTGCTCAACTCATAAGAAAAATCTTCCCCTTTCGTTACATTAATCAAAATACGGGAAGCTGTTCCTTTTTATGTATTCAGAGCGTGCTAACGAACAAACACGTGATGCAATATTTTTTATGGAATGACAGTGATTTTAATTATGACAGCCTTGAACACGCCTTTTTCTTGATCTAAAGTTTACAAATCGGTGCCCCTGTTAGGGTTGTTTAACCTTTTATTGCTGTCGCGTGAAAAAGTACATCTTAACTTGACACTTTATGACTTTTCTTCAATATCCCCCCTCCCCTACAAAAAGGGAATTTATGTATTTGCTTGTGTTTGTATTCATCTTTCAACTTGTGTGAGTGGTCAAACTTGTATTCAAGAATATGATCTTTTTTTCCTTTTCCTTTTACACCCAAAACCACAGTTGACACTCATGATGACTGTAGCTCAGGGAGTATGGGTGTGCGCATTTAAAAAAATAAAAATAAAAGATTCACTGTATGACTCAGGAAAGAAGCAGAGCAACTCGCAAATTCCAATCCGGTTTTAGTCATCCGTCTCAGCGCAGTTATTTGTGACAAAACAGATGCAACAAGTACGTTTATTTCAATTTTCCAGTTTTTTTGTATCCGTCCCGCACACCCATCGCCTCCTCCAAACCCTCCACCATCCAAGTACAACAGTCATCAATATTTGTGATTAAAAATGCACTATTATGAAAATAATTCTTAAATGTTGATTTTTTTGGGGGGAGGGGGTGCGCTGCCAAGACATCATGCCTTGGGCTGGATCTGTTCAATGGGGAGTTGAAGCTGTGTTGGATTGCGCAGGCGTTTGAGGTCATCCTCCACCTGGAACATGTGGAGTTTTATCATAAATACAGCTAAATATTTCATTTGTGAAATTAATGTGTATAAAATAGATTAAAAACGTGGTTTGATCCAAATACTTTTATAACTTTGTAACGACATTAAATAACTTTTTCCTGGGACTTGGGAGACAATTACCAGTAAATGTCTGAACATTTTCAATTGACGCAAACATATTTCATTTGTGAAATTAATGTGTATACAATACATTAAAAAATGGTTCGATCCACATACTTTTATAACTTGGTTTGTAACAACGATAAATAACTTTTTTTCCTGGACTTTGAGGAAAATTAAATGTCTGACAAATTTCGATTGGTGCAAAACGCCGTTAGTATTGAGCCTCACAAATTTTGTCTGGAGGGAAATTGGATAGGCCCGCACGCTAACGAAGCGCTTATTTTTTAATAATAATAATACATTTCATTTCTAAGCGCCTTTCAAAACTCTCAAGGTCACTTTACAGTCACAGGATAAAGGTTTCTGGGTGAGCAGCGGCAGCCACATGCGCCAGCGTTCACTCAACCCCAAAGTAACTCAAATAGATAGAAAGCTAGCTAGCTAATGGATAGCTAATAAATAACAATACATTTCATTCATAAGCGCCTTTCAAAATTCTCAAGGTCACTTTACAATCACAGGAAAAAAAAAATCTGTGGGTGAGCAGCGGCAGCCACACGCGCCAGCGTTCACTCAACCCGGAAGTAACTCAAATGGATAGAAAGCTAGCTAGCTAGCTAGCTAAGAGATAGCTAATAATAATATTACATTTCATTTACAAGCGCCCTTCAAAACTCTCTTTACATCATAGTGACAAAATGATCGCAAAATGATCATAACTAAAAAAAGTGTCATTCAAATTCAAGTTTCTGATATTAGCTACCCTTTAGCAGAGTTAGCGCATCTTTACATTTTTCTTAAATTATTTATTTGCACACCGTCTGCCTTTTGCCTGTGTAATTTCAACCTTTCTTTTATGTCACCAAGCCAAAGTGGTTAGGGCCGAAATAAAAAGAGCAAATTTAACAATAGCAGATAAGATAGCAGAATGCGGCAGTGTGTGGGGGGGAAGAAAACAAAATTAGCATCCAGCAGACAAGACCTAGCTTTGCGCTGCGTCTTGTTCCATGGCATGTCTGCGCTTGTTGCGATGACAACATACCTGAGCCAACTCATCTTTGAGTTCGTTGTACTTTTCCACATTGAACCTCTTCTTGCTCACCCCCTTGTAGAAGTAATTCAGGAATTGTCTGTCTTTCGCATCGCCATAGACATAATCCTGAAAAAAAGAGGAAATGATATGCAGAGGAAAAACGACCAAACAATGGAGTAACCCAGACGGAATTTGATTTGCTTGCCTTTTTCGTGAGGACAAAGTAAGCAAAGGCCCCCATGCTGGTGGCATAGGTGACAAAATAGGTGACGGGCTCCATGACGTCCCACGAGTACACCCACCATGTGAGCCAGGCCAGTGCTCCGCCCTGCACGGACAAAAGCGCCAAACCCGTCCAAATCGCCTTGGATGTTTGGAATTCGGCAGTTTGAGACAGCTGTGCCTTCATCTGGCCACGTGGTAGAGGAGCATCGGTGATATTTAGAGACAAGGGGGGGAAGGGGGAGTCATTTTTTTATGACAATCTGGAAGTCACCATAGTAGCATTGACGTGTATTCGCAACATGGAACTGATCTTAACTCTTAACTCATTCGCTGCCATTCCCGAATGTATTCAGGAATTGAAAAGTGTGACGTGGAGCGCCATTTGTTCGGGTTTTGGCTTTTCTTGTGGGGCGTGCCAATAAAGCACTGGTCAGACCTAGTGATGTTTTTTACCTTCCACGAGGGGGCAGCATTTGCCTTTTGTCCATGTGCGCGCTTTGTCACAACTTCAGCTATTTTTTTTTGCGCTATATAAATCAATATCTATGTATTGTATTGTATTTTGTACAGCCGCCACCACTTTGAGCTCATAACTCCAGACCCATATACCTTAAGAATTAACTATTCTTTTCTGATGAAAGAAGAGAGTCTAAGGTTTCTTACGCTGAATTGAATGCTTATCAGAATCAGAGAGCCTTTAATAGTCCCACAGCAGGGACATTTGCGGTTCTAAAAAAGTCCTAATATGCAGTCCTAAAACTGGATCCTGCAATGTGAGTGAAAATGACAAAAAACCTGGCACTGGAGTGGACACATTTTTGCACATCGTGTGGCAGTGAATGAGTTCAGTAAGTGCTAAATATATTAGCCGTTCTTTGCAGAGGATAAAGAATGTCACCTATGAAGTACAAAAGGCCTTCTGACATATTTGACGACTAAACTGAGCTACCTTGTAATCATAAACATTCCACAAGTTCAGAACATCCAAATGACCGTGAAATAAGTCACATGCTGCTTCACCAAACCAGGAACACATGATTATGATTATTATTATACTTTGGTTCTGGTGGGTATCAAATGTTTGGGGGCACCTTCTCCAAGGGGGACAACTCCTGTTTGAGGCTGTCCAGTCTCTCCAGTAGGTGACGCTCTTGAATCAGTTGGTGTTCAGGCAAGTGAAGGGCCGTGTGTAGCAGGTGCACCACATGCTTCATGTCGTCCAGCTGAAGGGCGTGCTCACTGGACTTGCACACTGGCGAAAATAGTGGATGAGATATATATATATATATATATATATATATATATATATATATATATATATATATATATATATATATATATATATATATATATATATATACACACAGTAAAGTCTCGTTATATCGATATTCTCGGGAGTCGGAAAAAATATCGATATAACCGGACTATCGATATATCCGATCCTGTGGCATGTAAATTTTCTCCTTGCGTTCATAGAAATAGTATCGTAATAAGCAGTACTATCGATATAACGAGACTTTACTGTATATTTATTTTTTTAAGCCTTCGCATTAGAACAAGTCGTTCAGGTTTGAAAAATTTGAGAGGGGACATGTTTCTGTACCTTTTTCTGGCGCATGAACATCATACACGTTGTTGTTGATGACTAGTTTGAAATGCTTGTCTATCAGCAAGGCTTCGATCAGCGTGTTGTAGGCCACACGTTCGCCATCTGTGCCGGGAAACGCACGGAAACACAAATTATTCGTGACAATGGCGCGGCAATGGTAAACGAATGAAAAAATACAACTTTCAAGACTCAATATGACAAATTCCGTGACTGGATCTAAAATCTTCAAATCTATTATTCCTATTAGGCGTTGTGGGTTTCCATTGCCCAGCGGTTTCTATGGCAACTTGATTTGTGAAGCATTCCATTCGAGACTGTCTCGGCTCTATGTTTGTTTGCATTATTTTGCTAAGACGTCAGGTGGGTGTAACGCAAAGATTATGCGTTCGCCCACAGTCAATTTCAACTCATTGGAAACTGGCAAGCGTCCAAATGACTTACCGTCCTGCAAATTAACAAAAGTCACATAACCAATCACACTATATGCCAAGCAGAGCGAATAGAAGGTACCTTTGGAAAGCACCGTGGCGGTGGCGCCGGGGTCTTCCCTCTGTAGCTCGCCGACCAGGTTGCCCACCGTCATCAGCATGGGCTGGAGGAAAAAAAGGCACGTCTCGCTCCTGCACGTTAATGGCACCTCCAGAGCCAGGCGCCCGTGCTTGTAGGTGAGCGACACTTCTGACAAAGTGAGAAAGAGTTGCAGTTTTTTACTTTGCTACAAGAAAACCCGAACAAATTCAGGAATGGCGCTCCACGTCATGCTTTTCAATTCCTGAATAAATTCAGGAATGCCAGCGAATGAGTTAAGTCGCTGTATTTATTTATTTATTTTTATATGTCATGGCCCACTTGAGCATACATGAAGCCTAAATTGGGTGACTCAAGTCAAATTAGTGACTAAATGTTAAATTAGAACTGAAAAATAAATATATGAACTAAATTTAATGAAGCAATTTTTGTTAAAAATGTTCCACCGAATATTATATTTCTTGTGCTGAAGTAAATATTGCAAGGGAAAGGGACCATAAATGGCCCACAGTTGATCTCTTACTATTATTATTATTAAACATTTTTATTGTATTATCGCCAGTAGATGTCATAGTAGTGCAGTAACAATCTTTACCTGAAGGGGGCGGGCGTGTGCTGCAGAACACAGCCTGACAAACTCCAAGTAGAGGCACCTGGAAAAACCATATAATTAGATTAGATTACATAACCTTTATTAGTCGAACATGATCTAAGAGCGTTTCTTTGCCACCTGGAGGAACTCACAAGGATTGGAATGCAAACAAAACCGAAAAAAAACAACATTTCTTTTCTCCATATATTTGAATGGATGGAATTGGTGAAGCGCAGGGGTCAATTTGATCCCAAGCTGTTTTAACTCTGGGGAAATCGTATCTGGGTGAGCATGACCCAACAGCTCCACACCTACAAGTGCAGAGTTGATATGTTACGGGGATGGCGTGAAAAATAACTTTCAGCAAGAATTGTCATATTTTGAAAAAAACTAATGTAGCTATCAACCAACACACACACACACACACACACACACACACACACACACACACACACACACACACACACACACACACACACACACACACACACACACACACACACACATACAAGATCTCTCAGTTCCCCCATCACCATTTGTCCTACAGCAAGCATACCGTTCAATCAATATCAAATTAAAAAAAAAGAGGCCACCCATGGTAAAAAGAGCAGAGAAGTGATTGGCGTTCACCAGGTGGACTCAAATGTTAAAACATTACTCTGGCGGAATCCTAATTTTGCCTTGTAACAGCTACTTGATTATGCAAGCAGTGGCCCCATCGTTATTGATTTAGAATGAGGGCCAATAGCCCCATGCACTGCTACCGACTGTGAGCTAAAAAAAAAAAAAAGACTTCTCCGATTTGACCAGAAAAGTTTTATTCAGGATTAAAATGCATACAGTTACTCAATAAATGATTACAATTTAGGTGCACTAAATCAAAATGTTTCAAAAAAAAGCTAGCTAGCTAAAAAGAAGCTAGATAGGTATCGAGCTTGATACCTCGATAGATAGCTTGATAGCTAGCTAGATAAATAGATGGATAATTATAAAAAAAATAAGTTATTATCCCGTGACTATAAAGTCCTTGAGAGTTTTGAAAGGCGCTTAGAAATTAAATGTATTAATATTATCATCACAATGGCGACTTAGCCTTTTACGGCGAGCCATATTTTTAAAATCGTTGAGCTATGCTCCTCGCACGTATGGGTACAGTAGGCCGATCATTCATTTCAATAGTTTGCTGTAGCTTGCAGGGTAGCGGGATTGAGCCGCAAAAGCCTTAAGGGGTGGAGAAAAAAACAAAAAGTTAGAGCCACATAGAAGAAAATTCAATTATTCCCAGCTGTCATTGTGATGAAGTGCAGGCAGCGCAGCGTTGATCCCAGCAGCTTTGGCTCGGGGAAAGCGCAGCGGGTTAACTGGAAATTGTAAAAAAAACTAATAAGAACCACAACAGTTCTACACACTCAAGCGTAACATCCACATTATTGTTGTTTCATCCCATGCTTCAATGATCAACAGGAAGCAATCGTCAACCCCAACTCAGATGGCACGATGTGTGAAATGTGTGACATGGAGCGGCTTTCCCGAATTTGTTCGGGGGGTTGTTGTTTTCTTGCGTTTGATAAAGCGCTGGTCAGACCTCTGGCAATGTTTTTTCCCTTCCACAAGGGGGCAACATTTGCCTTTTGTCCATGTTAGTGCTTTATTACAGCTTCAGCTGTTATCAAAGCGCTATAGAAATCAACACGTTTGTATTGTATTGTATTGTATTTTGTACAGCCGTCCTCATTTCAAGCTCATATAACTCCAGACCCATATAACTTAGGAATTAACGTTTTTTTTTCTGATGAAAGAAGATAGTCTAACGTTTCTTACGGTGCATTGAACAGTTATGTAGTCCTAAAACTCAATATTCTGTGGGTCTTGTAATTTCAGTGAAAATGACAAAAACCCTGGCACTGGAGTGGACACATTTTTTCCACATCGTCTGGGAGTGAATGAGTTAAATGTCCACAATAGACCGGTTAAGATGACTCCTTTTACTACTAAAGGAATAGTTTAAAGCATCCCAGATCATGTTCTTCAACATTTGTTCCCTATAATGTGAAAATGTGACTTGTACAGTGACTCAAGTGTGACACAATAAATGAATATTGCTATGGGGGGGGGGGGCACATTTATGAGTGAATCAGAGGTCATAGCCAGTGTGCAGGAACAAACTCAATTGCTCCATTTTAATCAGTCTGAGAGGCAAGAATGAATCTTGATAGAATGCATACTTTGCTTCTTTCTAGCACTCTCAACCGGGTAGGCCATTACTGCTGATGGATATTAGACATCGGTCCGCCCTCTGCGCCCTCTGATAGTCATGGATGATCACAGTGGGGAGCGGGGGGGGGGGGGGGGGCACTTTAACAGTCAATCAATAAATCAGAGGCGGGAGATGCTTCGGCACGGTGTGAGAGTCACTTTATGGAGAGTCTGGCGCTTGAGCATTCTGCTGAGGTATTGCGGCGGTGTCCGAGGAAAAAATGCATTGGGCAAGGCCGAACATTTATTTTAGTCTAAAAGTACATTTTAAAGCCTAATTGCGGTTTGTGTTCCGTGGCGGGGGCACAGACCGAAAAGTAATTGAACGGCCACTGCTTAGGTGAATGTCTTACACTGTAAATCCTTGCACACTGTCGTTATGGATATGAATAATTTATTGGGTTCTGTTTGCCATCCACAAACAGTAAAAAAAACTGCTAATATGCTACTACGTATAGTAATGCTTAAGAGGCAAAATAGCTGCTGAGCCACTTTACAATGTTGTGTTTTAAGTAGATCATGTAATAAAAATAATCATAAAAATTATACTAACCAATACGCTACAGTATATCACCACAGTGCTCATCCGTGAATTTGCGAGACACGAAATGTTATAATTCCACCATAAACAGTGATTGTTGTCAAACATGATCTCACAACTTCTTTTCCTTTCGGCTTTTCCGTTCAAGGGGTCACCACAAAAAAATAATCGCCTCAGTTTATGTTATTCAGGAATAAAATGTGCACGAAATGTATCAATACAACAATACGGCTTTAAACACAAACTATCACTTTCCTATTAGTCAAAGCTTTGGCGTCATCTTGGAGCAACTTGGGGCATTATAGTAAGGGCACAAAAAAGTGTAATTTGTTCAGCAAATAACTGGAGATGTTGGGGGAAAGGGGCAAGTAGGTACATTTGGAATAGCAAGCAAGAATATATTTGATGAATGTTTTTTTTTTCAACTTTCGCTTTTATCCTAAGGATATAACATTATTACGTGTTGAGCTCGTTTTAATTACATTATTTTTTAACGCAAATGCACTTTCGATACGCCCCTCCCACATGTCAAATGTATATTATTTCGTCCAAGCAGTTGAAGTATTGTTGCAATAAAAGGTAAACATGAACAACTTTCAGTTTAAAACTCCCTAACTCCGCTGTTTCGGATTCGACTCGCAATTTCGACACTTTGTGCGTTTCGAATCCGCCGAAAAACACTCGTCTTAGTTTTGCAAACGTGCGAGCGCCGTGACCGTCACGAGGAAAGAAACGTCCATTTACCTTGTGTGGAAACGTCGCCGGGGGAAGCGTTTTGAAAACCGGTCGACGAGAACCGACACTTCCCAAAAGTCTCCCGGCAACTTTGCCGACGATCGAAGCCATTTTCAGGCGTCTAGTATTCAGGAACCTAGTAGGGGCATTCTGGTTGGAAACTACACGCCTTTGTCCGAAAGCAACTAAAAGTGGCTTGATAGTGAGTAGAAAAACAAAACAAAACACAAAAGATTTCTCCCTCCTTCATAAGTTAAGGAATGTCGTAGCAAAAGCAGCCTGGATAGATTGAAGAAGACACAGCCCAGTTGAACTAGCATTTCCTCTTCCCCTCCCTTTTTTGGCTGCACTTGGCTGCTTTGCTTGTGTTTGCACAAAACAACCGACAGGGAGGAGAAGTGAGCGACCAAACGACTCAGGCAGTCATTTTTGGGGTGTAGGTGCCAAGCACCTAATCTGAATTCGAGTTGCTCGTTGTGAAGACGACAACGTCGACAGACTCGACACGGTGAGTATTAAAAATTCAAAAGCATCTACGAACCACGCAAAATCCGTTTAGAAAATGCTGGCGGTTTTACAAACGACAACAAACTAAACATAAATAAAATGACCCCCCCCCCCCGCTAGTCGAAACAAGGCGATTTTAACCTTTGTTGAACATACACGAGCAGTCTTGCGTTGACTTTTTAAATGTTTACACAAAGCAGGACAAAACTTAAAATGGGGTTTGATTTATAATACTAAAATTCTTTTTTGTGGCATTGTTTCCTTTCCGGCCTCTCATGTTTATTTCCACTGTTGCCTTCCTCACCTCACCCCCCCTTTTTCTGTTCATAATTAATTTAGTATGTTAACTTGATATTTAACCCGCAAATGGTCTTTGGCTGCACGATTTAACTGTCCAGCGTTAGTGGAATTTTACTGTTTAATGGGTCATAATGAGAAAAAAAAATCACATTTTCACTGCTGTCATACCAATAAGCTGTTTTTTTTTTGGGAGAGCCTGCACTGCCAAATTAAGCAACCCCCCAAAAAAATAACACTATTTCTGAACAAACCATTTTGCATAGGTAGTCATGTTCTCCAACCGGGAACCCGATGGAATGCCAATGATAAGATCATCTTGACTGGTAGAAAATCCAACACCACTTTCAAGCGAATGCCATACCACACAGTGTAAAACCCAATGATGCAGAGGGCAAGGAAATTTAACATTTAGAATTACGTTTTCATCCTCTCTGGTGTCGATAAATGACGGTGGAAGGAAGTGCACTCGCCTCCATGTCATTTCTTTAAATCAGGCAATGCCTTCTCAAACCTCCCCAGACGTTTGCCTCTACATTCATCAATAATGTTTCGTGTTTCGTGGTGCACTTGGCCAAGAACCAGTCATTTTCCAACGTCACTCAGGCCGGAGTGCCCTGTCACCAAACAGCAGATGCTGTAAATTGCACTGCCAGCATAAGCGGAGAGGGGTTTTGATGGGGGGGCCGAACACCAATCTGTCTCCACATACATAACTACTTAGATATGATGTGCTTTGAAAGTAAAAAATTGGAGCCAGCGGCCGTATTGCCAGGTCATCAATACGACAAGTCTAAGTACGACTGGATGTGACCAATATGCCTTTGGCAAGCAGGTTAGATTTCCCCCTTTTTAGGAGCCCACAGGTCCTCATTTGTTCATTTCTTCATTCGAAGGATGGTACAAGCTATTGCACAACTAAAGAAAATAGCTGACTCCCTAAGACTCTATTGAATTTATTGTCCACATTAAGCCATGAGCTGTTGAAAAAAGCGCCCCACTTCATTTATTTGTTAGTTTTTTTAATTCAACAACTTCTTGCTGATCAATCAATTACAGAAAAAGATTGGTGCAACATCTTTGATGTTGCTCGTAACCGATGAGTGTATGTCTTAGTGACGTTTATTGCCTTTTTAGTCATGCAGGCTAGCCAAAAGAAACGTGTACTTATGCCGCCACCTTGTGGTCGTGTCGTAGTACTAAAGAAACCCTAACACGGCTGATTATGGCGTCTTTCTAAAAGCTCCAAAAATGCGTTTTAATGAACGGCTCACTTATTTTGTCACAGTTTCATTTGTCTGCTTCCAATCCAGGCAGTGTGGGTTTAATCCCCACTCTGTGGAGAGGAAATGCAAAATTAACCGTTTAATTTCTTTCATCCAAGTTAGAAATTAAACAGATTGAGAAATTAAACAGACTACCAATTTTGAATCTGTGACATCCAAATTTATTTGCATTGTATGCCAACTGTTGCATTCTTCATTTGAAAGGTTTTTTTCAGGCCATCAAAAACTGTGCTGTCATATTTGTGCTGCCAAAAAGGTGCAACCGTTCAGCACAGTCTCCTTGATGAATGTCGTGGCCCAAAATGCTTAAAAATAATCCGTATCCATTCCACTACTCGGGCGCCATCTTTTACGTCTTTGTTCGTTCTTAGGGTTACTCCCTTACTTCCAATGAGTTTAGATGCTTTTTTTCAGGCAACTGCCTGACGAAATCAGAGAAGAATTCGACATCTGGGTGAATAATTTCCTTGTTTTGGTTGATTAAAAACGTTTTTTTGTGTTTAATACCTGTCCAAGATGATTGTCTCATCCAGTAAAATAGTGGGTTGTAGTTGAGGATGCGTTTGTGTGCATGTGTGTGTGTATTCTCGGAGAAGAGATAATCAAATGCATGGAAATATGCAGGACCATTTTCTCTTTGAAGTGGCAGACGGGGGCTGCGTTCAGGTAATTGTGCCTGACAGAGCACTGGTAATGATGAGGCGAGTATATGTGATCAGCTACTGAGCTGCTCGGCTAATTGACCAGGCCGCGTCTCCTTTGAGCTTCTTTTGTTATTATTAATAAATAATCCATATATAATTCACACGAGTTGGACCTGCAGTGGTAATTGAGGGGTCTGTTTGAATTTATGGATCCTTCAACAGCAGATTGTTGGATGCAGGCCTTAGATCTTCAAACAAATGTACAGTGGGACCTTGGCTTATGAACTTAATTGGTTCCCAGAGAGAGTGTGTAAGGCGAAAAGTGTGTAATCCAAAAATTAATTTCCCATAGGAAACTATTAAAATGAGAATAATCCGTTCCCAGGTCCCCATAAAACATAATTTTCTACTTCCTAATTCTCTAAGCCTTAAAATGACACAAAATACACTTTATTTTATGTATAATAAATGTGCTATAGTATTATGATTAAAAAATACACTGTACTGTACAATAAAGTCATTTTATTTACCTTTGTGATGGCCATTAATGGCTTGATGGAATGGAGTGTCCGGTTTCCTCAGCATTAAACACTTGATGAGGAACATAGGCTTCTTTCACCATCTTGAGGAATGATCCCTTGGAGGTGCTTTCTCTGTGATAATTGTGTCTAGTTATTCATCAGTTGTGATCTGTTTAGCTGGGTTGATAGCTTTTTGCATCAAGTGTACAGATGACTTGTGCGGGTTATTTGTGGAGCCTGATTGATGAGGTAGTTTAACCTTGCAGTCTACACTCTGCTTTTGAACTATAAAAGTTGAAATGGGTTCAAATTTCACTGTTTTCTATCCATTTACTCACTATTTCACTTTTTTTTTCACTTTTCTTTTTTTGTTTCAAGCTCTGTCATCTCCCTTTCTTGTGTGTGTGTCTCACTCTCTCTCTGTCTGCCTGTCTCTTTAATGTTTAACCCCCCCCCTCACTGCTGAGTTCTTGACCAATCATGTGGTTTAACCGAAGACACCATTTTGTTTTTTCGAGAACAGCCTCACTCTCTCTCTGTCTTTAACCCCATCCCCCACTGCTGCGTTCTTGACCAATCATGTGGCTTCAACCGAAGACTGGGGGCGGGGAATAGAGGACAAAAACAGTGGCCACCATTTTCTTGTTAGGAGTACGGGCTCGTTCGACACATCACTCATTGTGTCAGCTCCGTGTGTATCGCGAAAAATAGTTCGTATGCCAAGGTAAAATTTTCATAAACGTAACGTAAGCCAATGGGTTCGTAAACCGAGGTTTCACTGTATTATCAAGTTATATAGCGATGGGGTGGATAATGAGTTCCTTATTTGTTGTTAGCGAAGAAATGACTCAGTGTAATGTGAACATTCAAGGAGGCCAAAAGAGAGAAAAGCCCATGTTTGATGTGTTTCCATTAATGTTTTCACTTTTTAATTGCTTCACACACAAAAAACAACTTTGTCAGAAGGATTCTCATTGGCAGACCTGGGGGGAAAAACACTTTAAACAATGTAATGTGCGTAGCGCGGCACATACTAGAAACATTTAAAATGACTCCCACAATATTTTTAAAAAAATGGCGATAAGCTAGCGAACACTGCACTGCAGTAAATGAGCCATTCAATCAATAAATCTGTTAGTCAAACAAATGCTCTATAAATCACCCGAATTTTAAATGTTCATTTCGATGTTAACCGGATATACCAATTATTAATGTTTCAGTTTAGAACGAGTTTTGTGGCGTCGCTCTTCGAATCTGAATCATCCCTCGGCCGGCCAATAGAGGTCAGCATCTACTCACCAACGGATTCATCTGTTTTTTTTTTACGGAGATGATTCCTAATAGTAAAATTAATAATACATTTTGTTTATAAAATATTTTATTGTTATTATCATGGGTATTTCAAAAGACTCAAGTAGACTTTACAGTGGAAAAAAAGAACAACCGTAAATTGTCAGAACACTCAAAAAGAAGAAAGTGCTGAAAAACAATTGTATCGTCCATTTTTGTTTGTTGTTGTTTTTTTTGTCTTAAAAGGTGATATTCCCCAACCCAATTTATCACCGTAATTTTATCTTATTAAAGTGACACATGAGTCACATGCAAAGTTTGTTCTTCCAGGTGAGGCCTTCTTGGTGAACGAGTAGAGTATCAAAGCTTTAAATCTTTAAAAAGTTTAGTTTGTGTCCCATCAAGGGACATTTCTGACTTTGGAAAGACAGGAGGGAGGGAAGAAAAAAAATCTTTCTGCAAGGGGGAAATGTTTACGCGAGACTGCCGACAAGGTCCGTACAAGCCTTCCCCGCTGCTTGTCTTTCATGCTGGCTTGGGACCAGAGACGACGGGCCATCTGAGAGGAGCCCCGTCTAGTCTCGTCTAGTCAAACTGCATGTATTTTTGTACACATCGCTGTAGACTTCACATCATCTAAGAGTACATCAAAGCGCCGTCTGCTCTTCCCCCGCTCCGACTAAACCCTACCGCCTTATTACCAAAATGCTCTAAATACCTTCGGGGAACCAAGACCAGTTTAAATAACACAAACAAACAAACACGCTCGCTTTTATCTTTCACACAGCGTTTTACATGGGTACAAATGGGGCATTCCGAGCGTGTCATGTTGGTGATGACCGACAGACACATGCCGAATTAGAAGAACAAAAGTGTCGTTGAGTTATTTGTTTGTGTGAGTCACATATTTAGAAAAGGCTCAGTGCCTCATTGAGACAAAAATGATTGTTAAAAAAAAAGAAAAACGCACTGGAGAACATGCAATGAAAAAACGACACTTGCGTTCGTCATTTTTTTCATGTCTTTTTGATGCCACTCGGGATGCCCGAACGAGAGGAGAGAGCGCTTGTTACACTCTCATGGGTTCTTCAGTCCAAACCGAGGCCGTAAACAGACTCCTAGCGGCACGCTAGTCTTGCCGTCAAGATCTTGAATGCAGCCCCGCGGAGATGCCAGAGATTTCTGAAAGCCAGAGATGGTGAATAATAGAACAAAGTGGCAACGAGTCTTCTGAGGTTGGGCTGCTCTTCATTCCGCCTCCAATCGGCCCAAGGAGGGCGTGCGAAAAAGCGATACCGCTATCTTGTGAGCGCGTTCAAGCTCATTTGTTCACTATAGTGTAATTGCAGTCAAGCAAACGGGCCCAAGAATTTTTCAACTTTCAAGAAGTCTCCAACTAGAAAAAAGTTGACTCATTTCACTCTTGGGGTACTTTTAGTTTCTTCAGATGCACATTTTAGCGGCTTTGGGTGAATTCGACTGGTCGGAATCCGAATACAACTTAGCTACTGTTTGCCGAAGTTCATTTGGCTAGGTGCAAACAGTCATCAAACCGCTAGCCGGGTCGACCATGCTAAGGCTTCGTTTGTAGAATGATTCAAACTCATCCACGTGTATTTTGGAGTGAGACTGGCTAATTTTTATCCAATAATTGTTTCAGTAACAACCCCAGGCCGTTAGCAATGATGAAACAGCAACACGGAACAAACTGGATGGATTCACAAAACCTGTTTTTGGTTTAGCATGTCTGCGATTAGCTTGTTTAGCTTACGAGAGTGAAGGAGACTAATTTCCTAAGGACACCCTTACAAAATTTGCTCAACTGGTGTCACATAATGCGACTTATCAGATTGTACGTATAATTCTTTAGCTAGCAACCCGTTTTTCTCCGTGCTGCATTCAGTAGTGTTTTTTTTAACCTTCTTCCTCTTTAAGCGATTTGTTACAGCTTCAGCTCTTGTTAAAGCTTTATATATATCATATATATTACATTATATTTACATTTTACGCTCAGCGCTAACCAATAACAGAACAGTTTCTTGCGAAAAGTTGTGATGCGT
This sequence comes from Hippocampus bargibanti, assembly GCF_051943395.1. NCBI lineage: Eukaryota > Metazoa > Chordata > Actinopteri > Syngnathiformes > Syngnathidae > Hippocampus > Hippocampus bargibanti. Next base: position 11,337,389 of record NC_142743.1, on the reverse strand, counting down.
TCTGGTTCATCCAGATTTATTATTTAATTTTTATTTTTTTTTCACTGTACTGTATGAAAGGAGGTGAAACAGATGGAGATGAATGTCGTCTATTTTGGTCAGAAAATGGTGAATTGGCATTTCCCCGGTTGTTGATTTGTCTGAACGTTGGCGACTGGACAAACTTTGACAGGCAACTATAACACTCAAAATTTGAGCTTCCTGCTTTTTTCTCTTTTTGCCAATAAAAAAATTACCTCCACCAAGCCGACGTTTTTAAACGTTGTCTAACGGCTAGCACGGAACTAACGCTAACACGGGCATATACAGACAAAACTTTACTTGTTTGTAATAGTGCTAGCTTTCTCTGTGTTCCTAAAACATAATGTTTGAAAATGTCGGCTAGCGGCCAGCACTAGCTAATGCTACCACTGACATACACATAAAACCTCACTTGTGTGTAATAGTTCTAGCTTTTTCTGTGTTTTTAAAACATAATGACGTTTGAAAACGGCGGCTAGCAGCTAGCACGGAGCTAACACTACCATTGACATATACACATAAAACTCCACTTGTGTGTAAAAGTGCTGGCTTGCTCCACGTTAGCTTCTCAGCACTCCTTTTGTTTTTTTGTGCGTGCGTAACGTCAGGTCTGGTGCTTCGGAGCACCAGATTCCACTGACAGCCATACTAGCGTGTTGTTTATCTGTTTACACGTGTATTCAGCAGCCGTGGCGGGTTCTTTACACCCGTGGTGTTAAGTGTGTATTCAAGCTGGTTCCGTCACTGTGAGTCACCTTGCCGCTACTGTCTGGGTGCTCCGAAGCGGTAGAGACGGACGGATCTAACAACAGATAACATCCGACATCTGACCGGCGTGACTTACGACCACCCGTACTTGCGACCATGACTGCCAGACGCTATTTTGTTATTTTAATTCTGCGCTGGGCCCCGCCAGCCAACCAGCATCTCAGTCTCGCACCGCAATCGACCGTGTGATGGCACCGCAGGGGTGGGTGTCCACCGGCCAAGGCAAGAGCCGTGGCGGGTGGGCGTTGGTACTTGGGACAGCCGTGACGAGAACGGGGCGAGGGTCCCCCCCCATCGTGTCGGCGGCATCGTGTTGGCGGCATCGTGTTGGCGGCATCGTGTTGGCGGCATCACATCATGGTATCCCGTCAGCGGCATCGCGGCGGCTGGATAGCGGTGGCGGGATCGCGGCGGAAAGAACACGTCGGCGGCATCGCATCGGCGAGAACGCTGCGGCGAGAACGCGGCGTCGAGCCCACTGCCGGCGCGGAGAACGGCGTAAGGCAGAACGGGGAGAAGGCAAACGGTCGAACACCGCCGACCCAGATCCACGCCTTGCCCCCCCCGTGGCGTCCAAATTAGATCATTTCGCACTGAGTCTCGTTTCAACATTTTAAATGGATTTCGACTTATGACCATTTTGACTTAGGGCCGTTTGGTTGGATTGGAACCCGGTCGTAAGTCGGATGTTACCTGTATTTAGCAGCGAGCCAATGCTAACGCATATAGCATTCATTATAAACTTGCGTGGGCCAAATGTTACTTTTTGGTGATTTAGCTGCCCTGCATAAAACTTCGAATGGATTACTTAAAACAGGAAGTCAAAGCTTTAAAATAGGTAGTTGACCCATTCTGATGTGATTTATTGGCACAAAAAAAACAGCAGACTATTTCATTTGCAAGGGAATGCCTGGGACCCAAGGTGTGTGTGTGTGTGTGTGTGTGTGTGCGTGCATGAGAGAGCGAGAGTGATAGAGCAGGTGTACGAGAGACGGGGGGTGGGAGGGGTTGTGCGTGGGCATCTGTGCGTGCTTACAGGCGTAGGGTGGGCCGGGGTCGCAGACTAAGACCCCACCTGGACCGCACAACAAGAAGGGACCCGGCTGGGGGGGTTGCGGGACACGATATAACGCTCACTACAAAGGGCCCGAGGTGCACGGACGGCATAACTGCGCCAAAGTTCCATTGTTCTGCATTTGTTTCATCTGTCCTCCGCCTCTCCAAATATTTGGAGGAACGCTTTGAAAACATGCTCGTACGGAGAACTATTGTGGCGTGTATATTGTTGAAAGGAACTCTGGCAGTCACAGTTTTTTGGGCTCTTCAAAGACAAGTCGCTTTGTTTTGTTTGGGTTTTGTAGGCTCCTGTATTGAATCGCGCACCCGGATTTCGAGGGGTATCTCATTGTTCCAGGATTTGGGATTGTTGGACAGCTGAGCGCCCACTGGCTCATTTGTTTTGATTGCGTCATGTGACTCATTGTAATCGCGGGGACGTTGGCTGAAATGAGACAAAGATAAGAACGCCAGGTTCCAATTTCCCACTTTGGAGTTCTCTGCAATCATTCATGCCGATATAATATCTGAATGAAGTTGACGCAAAAGGCTGCTCAGTTTTACGGCGCTTCGAGATAATACTCATTACAAGAAGCGAAAATTGGCACGGCAATGCTAGCTTACCGCTGGACGGTGCACGAACTTGGTGCTTTAATCATCTCATCACACCTGCGAGAATGAATCTCTGCATTTCCATATTATGTTATGGACCCCGTTTGATGGTCCTTTCCTGGGACACCGACAGTGATTGAGCCCCGAGGGTGCCCCACGGCACGTCCCCGTTGGCCGGGTCTGAGTGACAGCTCTAATGAAGCCTGCCATCACAGGGCAAGGGACGACTGTGGAGAAGGCGAGGCGGGAACTTCAATCGGTTTACGTGACGTGACGTTTGAGGAGTTTTGATTTCTCTTCAGTGGTGAAAATGTGGGGGAAGGGGTTGAGGAAGGGTTTAGTGTTGGGGGGGTGGGGGGGGGGGGGGTAGGCCCCTATGGGGAAATGGCAGCCGGAATCCACCTTTGAATACTTCTTCATTTACCGCATGTCACTCCCCGGTGCGGCGAAAAAGAGACCATGGTATGGCAACGTACGTTTTAAAAACACAGAGCAAGCTCGCCCTATTACACACAAGTGATGTTTTATGTGTATTTATCAGTGGCAGGGTCAGCTCCATGCTAGCGGATAGCCGACGTTTTCAAATGTTATTACGTTTTAAAAACACAGAACAAGCTAGCGCTAATACCACCAGTGAAGTTTTATGTGTATGTCGGTGGTAGCATTAGCTCCATGCTAGCCAATAACTGGCTTTTTCAAACGTTATTACTTTGGATTGGATTGGATTTGCCTTTATTAGTCTCACAGTGGAGAAATTTACATTTCACACCAGCAAAGTTATGAAAGAAATGAAAGTAGAAAAGCAAAATACAGGAGCTGCTGGAAAGGCAGCCACTCTCGCGGCGCCGTCTTGAAATTAAAAGAACCAAAAAAAAAACTAAATAACGAATAACCTGACAGCACAAAGACACAGAAAGACATCCATTCTTAAGCACTTTCTGTACCCTCTCTATTACATAAAGCAGTTCCAGATGAAAAAAATTGTTTTATAAAAACACAGAGAAATCTAGCACTATGACACACAAGTGTCGTTTTATGCTTATGTGTCCGTTGTTAGCTCTGCGCTAGCCGCTAATCGACGTTTTCAAACGTTATTACATTTTTAAAAAAGTATTTCATTGTAGAATAGATCAAATGGATGAGGTTACTGTGGCAACAGTATGACGCCGGGAATTCATTGCGATGTCCGTTTCCCTTATTTTTCTACAGTAATAAATAAAAAATGTGATACACATTCAAATGTGTCTACCCTGTATTTGATCCGAAATCTCTGCTATGAAGTACTGCATCTGAACGAAGATGAAGGCAGTTGCTGATTTATTCGCGTTTCTCATCTGGCGCCTGCGCGTCAACTATCCTTCCCCTGATGGATCTGATGTGATCAACTCGCTAAAAGTTGGTCCAAAACTTTCTGTCCTTTTCAAAATGACTTTCAAAAGGAAAAAAAAGTTTTCCTTTCAAAATGATCAAAAGCAACATTTCAGAGTGGCATGCCGTCATGTTCATTTTATCTCATGCTCGCATCAAAATTGAGATGAAACCACCCCGTGACTAAATGCTCCCCCTTTCCCCTTATAGAACCCCCCTCCACAGCCCCCTACGCATCAAAAATATGTTGCACAACAAGCAACCGGGACACGGTGCTAAATTTTGAAAAAAGACATACACTCGTGATCCCCCCCCCTGATATTTGGCTGTGGCTGCAGAGTGCTGCTCCTGTTATTTGTATTTATTTATTTATTTTTTCATTTATTTATTTATTTATTTATTTGAAAGAACTGATCATTAGCAGCCGGATGAAGGCACCTTCTTTTTACATCCCACAATCAAAAGGCAGCGAAAACAAGGTCTGACCTATATTCACTCTGTAGGATCATCCCTAAGGAATGGCAAGGTGAGCCCCCTCGTAGCACGAATATATACTTTTGTACAGATCGCTCTCGTCTGCTCCGACTGTCAATATGTTCATCTCTTTAATTTGAAATTCAAATGCAACCCCAGCGCCGTGCCCCTATCTTTTGATTGAGCAGTACAGAACGGGGTGTCTATGGCCAGCGTGTATATAGAGGCTATGCCCGGTCGAGGTAATCCTCAGTGAGCTGCCATAATCTGTCACTGATATGTAGCAGAAGTGCAGGGAAGCTGGAGTGTATTTGAGGGGGGTGGGGGGGTTAAAAAATGGATTACCGCAGTATGTCTGCATTAGCTCACTGGCCTTTTCATTTCAAATGCAAAAAAAGCACTCTGCAGTGCTTTGCAGTTGTGTGAGCCCTGAAGCACTGTGATGTCATATTCATGTGACAGCAAATGGCAATACAAGACAAAATGGTGCCCGCTCATAAAAACGCAAATATTAATCAGAAGTACCTATCTCAGTATCTTCCCTTACCTACCTCTTGATTTCAGGATATCACATTGCGGGACGAGGTAGAAATGTTTTGTGGGAATATGGTGACAATCGTCGATCTCTTCATTTCATGGAAACGCCGTGTCATCGCCGTGCGTAAAGAATGAACCGCCCGCAGAATTACGACTCTCGCCACATGTCATGCGTGTAGAACCTAAAATCGGATTAGACGTGTAAAATTAAAATAAACATCCCGGAAGCACCAAGAGAATAGACTGTTGGGAATAAATTTAAGCAATTTCACGGAACAAATACAGGATATGAGGTTGTAATTTTAGGTCACTTCTTCTATCGTGTCTTGACCTAAAGAGAAGCTCTTACCCCCACTGCTCGCTAACGCTATTAACATTGTAGCATCGAAACACCCAGGGGGTGGCGAAGCGAGCCTTATCACTCATTTGAACTGTGATGAACTGAACTGTTGAGAAGAAAGGAATGTCGGTGCGGAGCGTCGGCGCAGAGCGTCGATGCGTATGTGGAACTGTCGCAACAATGTATGTATCATAGAGTACATGGGGAAAGTCGTTAAAATTGCACAACTGTCCATGTTTTTATGTTTCTGTAGTATTTATTATTTTGTTTTGTGTTGACTATTATGTGAAGTGATTTGTTACGGCTGCAGCTGTTGTGAAAGCTCCCCACCGTCATGGCGCCCCCTGTGTGGCTTTCTCTACAGCAGCTCCTATCCTTTTTTAAATCCTTGTCCGCGCTACTATTTTGCTTATTTATTTCTATTATGCATAGAATATTTCCCGTTCCTTTGAAATTTGCTGCTGTAGATTGCAAATTTCGCCATTTTGGGGACTGTTAAAGACTTTCTGATTATGATTCAAACTGCGCTACTTGGTACATACAAAGACGTTATATGACTTTCGAAAAAATACAAAATAAAAATACCCACATTGTGATTGGTCGAAGATTGTTTTAAATGTAGCAAGTTGCTAATTCACGCCCTGATTTGTAGCCTGATTGTCATCGTAGTCCAGCAATACACACACACCTTTTCTCATAAACTCCCAAAAAACGCAAACAAATTGAATAAAAAAAAACATTGCGAGGTCAGATACAAGCTCCACTGGCATTTTGCGCTACGTGCGCCGCGGCCCACAAGATTTTGCACTGATAGCGGCAAGACCTCATTTCCCACACTTGTTTTTTCCCCCCTTTCCAGGACTACATACAGTCTTGCGTTGTCCACCCGCCCCTTCTAGGGAGGGCCAGAAAATGACCATGTCAGATGCTCCCTCTCCCTACCACCCTCCCCTGTTTATGTTTCAGAGATTAACCATGATGAAAGAAAGCCTTTTCAATCCAGTTTTGCCGTGTTGTCCGTTCCCTACCCCGCCCTTGCGCCGTACGTCATCGCCATGACCGTCTTGATCCATTTCCGTCGTCAATACTTTCTCGACTTTACGTCCTCTTATCATCGTCGTCGAGCTTCGCTGAAAAAGCTTTGTTGTCCGCGGTGTACGTATATACGGTCTCCCGCTCACCCCCTCTTTGAATCGCTTCCTCTCCTCTATCTCCGTTACAGTGATATGACTCGCCTCACTCAATATGTCTGACCTTGTGCACCTTGCATTGGTGTAAATAATATCGCCTTGTCATTCTCGACTGGCTTTTCATGTACGTGCCAGGAGACCGATTGGGAACTTCCAACCTCTCTTGTTCTTGTTGTTACCTTTGGTGTGGCGCCACCCGCGCCACACCAAAGCCAAGTGGAGGTTTTCCGAGGTTAACTTGTCAACTGGAGTCTGTGGTTTTGGATCAGGGAGTGCGCTCAGTCACGTGATCGTACCCTGTCCTCACACTCGATTGTCTGAAAGGCATCCATCTTGGGTTTGTTTAACTAGGTATTAGGGGATGTTATTGTCTCCACTTTTTTTTTCTTTGCCTCTCTTAACTCATTCACTGCCAGACGATGTGCCAAAAAAAACCTCCAGTGTCAGGGTTTTTGTCATTTTCACTCATATTGCAGGACCCACAAAATATTGAGTTTTAGGACTACATAAACATTCAATTCAGCGTAAGAAACCTTAAAGTATTTTCTTTCATCAGAGAAAAAAGAGTTAATTCCCAAGTTATAAGTGTCCTGAGTTATCTGAGCTTGAAATGGAGGCGGCTGTACAAAATACAATACAATACAATACATAAATATTGATTTATAAAGCGCCGTAACAACAGCTGAAGCTGCAACATAGCGCCAACGTGGACAAAAGGTAAATGCTGCCTCCCCATGGGAGGCAAAAACATAGCCAGAGGTCTGACCAGTGCTTTTTCGGCATCCACAGCAAGCAAAACCGACACCCAAACAAATTGGGGAATGGCACTCCATGTCACACTTTTAAATTCCCGAATAAATAACTTAATTCCTAAAATACATGTGTCTGGAGTTATCTGAGTTTCAAATGGGGGCGGCTGTACAAAATACAATACAATACAATACATAAATATTGATTTATATAGCGCTTTAACAACCGCTGAAGCTGTAACAAAGTGCTAACATGGACAAAAGGCAAATGCTGCCCCCTTGTGGAAGGGAAAAACATTGCCAGAGGTCCGACCAGCACTCTGTACGCCCGCAAGAAAAAACAAAACCCGAAGAAATTCGGAAATGGCCCTCCATGAACACTTATCCATTCCCGAATAAATTCAGGAATGGCAGCGAATGAGTTAAGCTAATTCTGTTTTTAATACCTCATCGACCATGCCCCTCACAAGGCACTCACCGCAGACTCTTACTGCCCCCCACCCCTCCGTGTTTGCCTCGAAACTGACTCATCACTTTGTTATTTTGGTTTCATGACACAACAGCAGTGCCGTTACCCCGGTGACCTCCTTTGTTGGCTCGGCCATACGAAACGTCGGCTTGTTAGCTTGTTCAAACTGCAGCTGATGTGTCATTTTGGGACTGATAGACGACTCTGCGTTATCTTTCCCCGTCGAGAAGAAAAGCCCCCGTGGAAAACACCTTTTCTGTGGGATTTGGACGAGATATGGGAGGAAGAAAAAACAATGAGCATAGCATTAGCATAATGAGTTAGCATGGATGTGCAAGACATTGCGATCTTAACCCAGAGAACTGCCCCCCCCCAAAAAAAATATTGAAAGATATCATTGACAAATGGCGTACAAAGATAAAAGGCAACTACCTTTGTGAGCCGCCTTCAGGCCGCCTTCATGAGCATGCAACTCGATATGACCACGTTGCAGGGGCTGACGCGACTTGACGTGTCATCAAAGAGGAATGTGCGGGAGTGCGAATATTTTTTTTCTTTGCTGAGTTAGTTGAAAGCTTTTGTTTACCATCCATTCGTCCATTTTCAGATTCACTTTATCCTCACAAGGGTCGCGGGGGATTGTTGCAGCCTATCCCAGCCATCCTCTGGTCATGGGTGGGGGCCACCCTGAACCGGTTGACAGCCAATCACAGGGCACACACAGACCTACAACCATCCGCACTCACACTCACACCCAGGGACAATTTGGAGCGTTCAATCAGCCTGCCCTGTATGTTTTTATGTGGGAGGAAACCGGAATACCCAAAGAAAACATACGCAGGAACCCAGAGAGCATGCAGATTCAACCCGGAGAGCCAGAATCAAATCTTGTATCTTTTCACTGCAAAGTTGACGTGCTAACCACTCAAGTACCATGGTTAAAAAAATAAAATAAAATAAACACTTCATTCCTGATTTTTTTAATTTGGGGAATAATATAAAAATCCGGTCACTTTTCAGCCTGAAAATCACATCATCATCATCCCCGATTGTAGATCACATGATCTGATCTGGTCAACATTCGTTCCAGATATCTTTTTTTCCTTCTCGTTCAAGTTCCCCCGAACAAAACTATTTTCACAAAACACACTTTTTACGCACAATGTTTGCGTTTATATTTTTGAACTTATACAACAAAAACAAATGTATACTATCGTTTCCGATACAGGTACTGCAGCATCCATTTTCAGAGTGACATTTGACGATACAATGCTAACAATGACATCCTTCTGCTGGTAGATAGCTTAGCAAAGGCCACAATTAAATTATAGTGCCAGAGTTACCCAGCACAACTTTAGTTCGCTGACTAAACTCTTTGGATGGTGAGCAAAACGGCCGATGGACCACTCCTGTACGACTCAGAGCCTACATAGATGTAATGCTAGCAATGCTAATATTAGCCTTTACATGAGTTTCTGCCCGTGAGCTGTGGCCCAAAGCAGTTTTTCTGAATTAGCTTAACTGCAGGTCGGATTTTTCTTGATCGACAAGGGAATGATATTGAACGCAGGAGTGCCATTTGAGATTAAAAAATGGGGTGGGGGGTTTGTTTCACTTAAACCATGTGGGGTACATCTCATGACGCTGGCGCCTCCATATGCGCTCTCACAGATCAATCAAAGCAATACATTAGGATCAGCTTGTTGATGTACGCTATTTGTTGCACACGGGGAGCAGATGGCACTACCGTTGACCCCTCGGTGTATCTTCCTGTCCCCTAGCTGAACCGCAGTGTAAAGTTGGGGGGGGGGGCTTATCTGGTCAAACTGGGCGGGCGGGGAGGGGAAAGCTTTGAAGGCACGCTTGTGTGGCGATGCAATCAGGCAGACACACACGAGCACTCCTCTCCTCCTCCCTCCCTCCCCCGTTACCCGTCTTTGCCCTTCATCTGATTTTCGGGAAAAAACTGCAGAGGTACTTGACAGAACGCTACGCAGCTCCCCGGGCGTTGTTTAAACAGCTCTTGCACAATCTTCGGGACTTAGGCAGAAGGCATCAAGTCCCAAGTCCCATTAGCTAGCGAGCTAGCTTTCTATCTGTTATTCCGTGTTATTCCGGGTTGAGTAAACCCTGGCGCGTGTGGCTGCCGCTGCTCACCCACAGAAAAACTGATCCTGTGACTGTAAAGTGAGTTTTGAAAGGCGCTTAGAAATGAAATGTATTATTATTATTAATCATATTTCAATATCTCGTCACAAAAGACTCACAGAAAGCCCTCAAGGGGTGAATCGCTTGCATTTTTTTCCACCCCGTGCAGCAAAATAAATAGTGATTATCCGTAGAAACAATATGATCCCTGGCGGTCTCCTGCGTCGATAAGAGTTTTGAAAGGCGCTTATAAATAACATGTATTATTATTATTATTATTATTATTATTATTATTATTATTATTATTATTTATTATTAATCCCATCGGAAGACGACGGTAGACGTTGGATTGATCGTGTACATGAAATGGAAGTGGATGTTGTGCGTCGGGACAAAAGAGGAAATACATTGTAGATGCTGTTGACATGTTGTCAAGCCATTTCACTGATGTTTTTTCTAATTCATTTATTTGCTTTGACTGCTGAAGAAAATAAGCCTTTTGAGCTGTCAGTCAAGTCACATCCAAAAACTCCGACTTCCCGGTTCATATGTGCTAAAAAAAAAACGGAATAGCATCAATTGGTTTTTTTTTTTTTGCGCTTGAATAGACGGAAATGAAGCACGTCGGCCACTTTGATGCTTTCATCTTCGGATTCCACACCAGCGTTGTAACAATACTCCTCTCCTCACATTTTATTGATTTAGACGAGGTTCTGTTTAGTTTTAGGGAGTGTGCAAAATTAGACTCTCCGTTTTAACTCCCCCCCCCCCCCTGTCCCCCAACGTGTTTCCATGCCGCCTTTCCGCGCACCCTTTGATGCGCTCGCTTTTAATTTGACGATTAATGGTATCCGTGGCAGCGCCGCGTCTATCAGCGTCGACATCGCAGATCATGGCCGACCTCCTCCGTTCTGTTGAGTGGGTGTCAAGATATCTGTCAAACAATAGAGGAGAGGGGGGGCAAACAGCGTTTCCAATAGCGGGCTTTTATATTACGCAGAATGTAACTTTTGTCAAACTCTTCAATTAACTCATTCACTGCCAGACGATGTGCAAAAAGTGTCTACTCCAGTGACAGGGTTTTTGACATTGTCACTCCAATTGCAGGACCCACAGAATCTTGAGTTTTAGGACTAAATAAACATTCAATACAGCGTTAGAAACCTTAGACTGGCTTCTTTCATCAGAAAAAAAAGTTAATTCCTAAGTTATATGGGTCTGGAGTTATCTGAGCTTGAAATGGGGGCAGCTGTGCAAAATACAATACATACATATTGATTTGTATACCGATATATATATATATATATATATATATATATATATATATATATATATATATATATATATATATATATATATATATATATAAAACAGCTGAAGTGGCAACCAAGCGCTAAAATGGACAAAAGGCAAATGCTGCCCCCTCGTCGGAGGGAAAACCGTTGCCAGAGGTCTGACCAGCACTTTATCGGCACACGCAAGAAAAAACAAAACCTGAACAAATTTGGGAATAGCGCTCCCTGTCATATTTTCAAGTTATGTGGGTGTGGAGTTATCTAAGCTTGAAATGGGGGCAACTCTAGAAAAGGCAAATGATGCCCCCTCGTCAGAGGGAAAAACATGACCAGAGGTGTGACCAACTCTTTATCGGCACACGCAAGAAAAACCAAAACCCGAACAAATTCGGGAATGGCACTCTAGGTCATGCTTTTCAATTCCCGAATAAATTCTGGAATGGCAGTGGATGAGTTAAGCAGAAGTGGGAGTCAAAGTCTTTTCGCACCTTTCGTGGTTTTCGTAGATGGACAACTTTGATATTGAGAAGCCAGGGCAGCGTCACAATCTGCCCCACCCAATAACTGTAAATTCAAACTCTCATTCTGAATGAATAAGTACAGCAAAAGCCTAATTTTCAAAGTGGGAGTCAAACGGACGACAATTTTCTCTCGGGCCAGATAATTACTCAAAAGCAGGTGCTTTCCACCCACCATAAAGAGTGCCCGGAGGTCTGCTGCGTTGTGAGCAAGCAAATAATAAAAATCGGGACGTAAATCAGGACTGCAGCCATATCAAAGATTTACGTCAATGGCCGTGGATGCTGTTTGACTGGCATACTTAAAAAAAAAAGGAGAGATAGACGCCCTCAGCCAAGCTGTTAGTCAAGTTGAGACAGTGAAAGGAAATCCCCCCATTTCGGCAGCCTTTATCTCTTTGCACGTCCTCGATATAATGAATGCTGCTGCGTGTAATGACACATACAGGAGCAGTGTCGGAGCCACTGGGCGTCCGTCTGCCGGATTCCACTTTTTCTTGTCATCTCAGAAAGTTTTTGCGACTCTCAAAAACTTTTGGTGTTTGATTTTGAATGTCATCATGGGCTTGAAAAAGCAGTTTGGGTTTATTTATCGCTTCGGGAATTCTATTTGCGAGTTTACTATGAATAAAGCGGTCATTTATTTCATGATCAGGTGCACACGTGCTGGTCGTTCCGATCAGTGGCAGACTGCCACGTTCTGATTGGCGACCAACGAGTAGTGCTGTCAGCTCTACCTGCAGCCGCGCAGGTGTTGGTCGTTCCATTCAGTGGCAGTCAAAAGGATTCCCGGCATGACCATTCGGTGTCGCGTCATTGCATTGTGCAGTGCATTTAATGCATTGTATGCTGTGCATGTGTTTTCTGCATTCTGTCAAGTTTGTTTCATCTTGGCAGACTTTCACTCTTGGTTTTCTTTCATACTTTGTATTTTTCTGTTATGAGGATTTCGATGTTTTAGATTTTTTCCTGCTGACTTTATTTTAATACAATTTCTCAAATACAACCTGCTGCTCTCTCCTGCCTGCTTTTTGGGATCCACAACCGCCATCACCACCTTGCAAACCGTGACAATTTAATTCCTACATCCATTATTTTATCAATGTCAATGTTCTGATCAAATCCAAAATATTAGTATTATTATTTATTTATTTATTTATTTATTCGTTTATTTATGCATCTATTTATTCATGTGGTTATTTATTTATTTTTCATTTGTTTGTTTATTTATCACGTTGTGTATTTATTTGTCTTTTATTTATGTATGTATTTATGTATTCATTTATTAATGTATTAATTTATTCATTTATTTATCAAGTCATGTATTTATTTTTTTATGTATCCAGCTATTTTCTATGTATTTATTTATTTATTTATTTACTGATATGACAACTTTAATGGAATTTTGAGTTTCATGACAGCAACGGTGAACTAACTGCAATTTTAATCTATTTCCCATCTTTAAAAAAATAAAAATAAAAATAATATCAACAAAAAATACTGCGAAAGCAAAGATTCGTCAGCCTTCTGAAACCCGTCAACTTCCAGCTCGCCAAGTGGGCAATTTGCAGTGTTCTGAAGTTGGATTTAATCAGATGAGATGAAAAGGAAAAAAAAACATGCAAAATATATATGACTCATTCATGGTAACTTTCCAAAATAATGTCAAGCATAACCAACACATGCTAGCTGCGCTGTCGCAGTAACAGGAGACCTCCTTTGAGCACCCCCCCCCCCCCCCCAAAAAAAAGGCCAAAATGTGAGACATCACTTACGGTTGCCTGATCACGCCACCGCCTCAAGTCAATATTTCTTCCAAAATAGAAATCCATTCTCCCACCCTTTGCTCGGCTTTGATGTGGAGTGTCTGGGTCTTACATCAGACACTGGGGGTCAACGCCTTGAAAAAGCCAAGTCAATTTTCAGACAGACATCAGAGGCACAGGCTTCTCCTGCGCAGGTAGCGGAGGACCAGGAGAGCCGTATCCTTCATTGAAAATCTCTTCATCTGTCTGATCCGTCTGGGAAAAAAAAGACAGCCGGGACCGCTCTGACAAAGCGAGTTCGTTGTTACGTTTGGTTAGTCGATGCTCTGCTGGCGTCACCGCCGGTAGTTGGCGTGAAAGGTTTTTTCAAATTAAAAAGACAGAAATTACATCATTTTCTGCTCTGCACACGAGAGTAAAATAGTAGCAAGAGCACCCTGACATTTTGCTGTCGCATGATTCGATGATACCTGAACTTAATGTTGAAAAGTAACGAAAATAATCCAAAAGAATCTCTCAAAAACTGGACTTGTACTTCACACAAAATGTTTGGCGTCACCGTTTACCAAAATAAAGTTCAGAACAGATCAGAACGGCATTTCTCGCTTTTGGCCCTTCTCACTTATCTTTACGAAAATGTATCCGCACCAGGAAAAGCTAAAGAAAAGTCCCCAAAAAGGCGCCGCCAGAGTGGCTGCCTTTCCAGCAGCTCCTGCAGTTTGTTTTTCTACTTCTTTCTTTCCTTTCCTCTTCCTTTCATAACTTTGCTGCTGTGAAATGTAAATTTCTCCACTGTGACACGAATAAAGGCGAATCCAATCCACTCCAAAATGTCAATATAAATCTAGAGGAAAAAAAGTTCATCTGATGCCAAACGTTTTTTTTTCCCCCTGCAGATTCCAAATCCATTTTTGACAATAATTTCCTGGACAAAAACAAAAACGATTCATCTTATCTTTACATCCGCCTGTCCATTTAAATGGCAATCAGCCATCTCCATTGCCATTTGACCGCATCGGTTTTGACAGCAGTTTCCGCCGTCTGGTCCAGCTGCAACCCGCTATCAGCAAACGGCATCCAGCTGTTACGGCTCGACATGCAGGCCAGGTGCAGCCTGTCCTGCATACCCATTCTTTGGATGTGTCAACATACCTGCACTGCTTTACGACTGGCCCATCAGGTGTGGGGGGGAAGAGGAGGACACTAGAAAGACGCCACTGTGGGCCATCACAGATTTTAAGAAAACCCGCAAGTGATCTCCCGCGTTAGAATCACCGGAATGGCTTTGCGTGCTTCCAGTTAGGGTGCCGTTGAGGTCTTCCATATAGTAAATCCACCAAAGTGGTACACTAATCCCTTGAGACGGAGGATCTTCATCCTCCACTTCAGGAGATAAAATACATTCTCTATTGGGTTTATGTCTGATGATGGACCAATCATCCTCTTTTCCCTTCGACAAGCACCTTTGTTATAATAATAATAATAATAATAATAATAATAATAAAAAGTAATAATAGTAACAATAGCAATAGCAATCATAATAGGGGCAGCCTGGTAGTCGTGTAGTCAGCAAGCCAGCTTCACCGTGCAGAGGTTGTGAGTTCAAGACCCGGTCCAGCCTCCCCGTGTGTAGTTTGCATGTTCTCCCCGGGCTCGCGTGGGTTTTCTCCGGGTCTTCCGGTTTCCTCCCACATTCAAAACATGCATGTCAGGCTCATTGAACACTCAAAAATTGTCTCTAGGTGTGAGTGTGGGAGCAAATGGTTGTTTGTCTCTGTGTCCTCTGCGATTGGCTAGCAAGCAGTTCAGGGTGTCCCCAGCCTCGTGCCTGATGACGGCTGGGATAGGCTCCATCAACCCCCGCGACTCTAGTGAGGAATAAGAAGAATGGAAAATGGATGTGTGGATAAAAATAATAATAATAATAATAATAATAATAATAATAATAATAAATATTAAAATAACATTTTAAAAATTCTTACTCTGCTTTCTTTGAAGAGTTTAGAAACACTGCCCTATTTTGTACATTTTTGCTTTGTAATCAATTTCAAATAATAATAATAATAATAATAATAATAATAATTAATAATAATAAATATTAAAATGACATTTAAAAAAATGTTTTGGGCTGCATTCTTTGAAGGGCTGCGAAACGCTGCTGTATTTTGTATCGTTTTTGCATTGTGTGAGTAAGAAAAGAAAGCACTTGGAGAAAAGCAAACAAATGGCCATGCATGAGCGCACGTGAAAACTCTTTGGGGATTCTGACTCATTCCTGGCGGTGCACAGGAAAAAAAAAAAAACCAATGATTTACGGCACACGCAAGCTTCCACGCGCACGTCAAACCCGCTTCCTGACACTTCACCGCTTTAACTGCCAGCCCGGCCGTCTCGGGAATTATGGTCCTCTGGCGCTTTGGTTAATAGTCGCTTGGCTGCAGTCTGGTCCGCAGCGCCGGATTTACTTGAGTAGCCTGTGGGAGAAAGCGCCACCTGTGTGAGGCTGGCTGGCCGTGTGCCAAAAGAGGAAAAAACACATCTTGAAAAGCCAGTACCTGTGAAGGCGTCACTCTGCGGCGTGCGCGGGGGAGGAGAAAAGCACGCATTAGTGCAAGATGTCAAACATAAAACCGGGGGGCCAGATCTGGCCCGCCATGTCATTTTATTCGGCCCGCGAAAGTTAAATCACGTGTGTCAACAGCCACACGCTGCAATTGAACGAAATGAAATGCAAAATGCTCAGGATGCAAATGTAATCCGGGTCGACATTGGAGGGGAGGTGGGGCGGGAGGAAGGTTGTGTGATGAAGAGTTGCAGGCAGATTCATACCGTGTGCTTTTCTTTGCTTTTCATCCTCACACAGAAGCGGCCATAGAATCAGCGCTGATGCAATAATCCCATGTTTGTTTGCACACTGAACGCGGGGGGCTCGTGGGGGGGGGGGGGGTGTGCATCATGTCACTTGACATCGGCACAAAAAAGGGGGTGCGCAATACCCGGATTAGCGCCGGCGAGTCAGGCACAGAGCTCGGTTTCACGGGGCGCCGTGACGGCTCCACCGCTGCGCTCTTCCAGCCGAGCGCCATGCCCTAATGATGTTGTCGGGGAGCTCAGAAAAGGGGGGGTGGGCTTTAGCTAATGGGGGTGGGAGAGTGAGGAAAATGAATGATGGGGTTGGTTGGGGGTGGTGGGGTGTTACTTATCTCCACAGCTCCTCAGCATTTCTTTTAATTAAAACTCCTATCTGTGTCTTTGAAGTTCATAATGAGTCTGTTTGCTTCTGTGCAGCGACGGCATGGGGGGGTGAGGGGGGGGGGCGATAAAAAAATAAGGCCAAAACGGATGTTCTTCTCTTGGAGAACACGTCGGATGTATGTTGCGGCATGTCGGAAAGTATTGTTTGCGTTTGTAGCCGGCGCTCTTATGTGATGATTTGCATGAAAACAAGCTTGAGGAGCAAAGGATGCGAGCAATGAGGCTGATAAAGAGAAGCTAGTACCCCCCCCCCCCCCTCCACACACCTCCCATTTGCAGCATGTGAATAGGTTTAATCTTATCATTGGCTGCTCCGCACAGTTTGTGCAGATTCTCCCCCTCCCTCCCCCGCCTCACCAAGTGCTCACTCTTGCTTTCACAGGCCTTTCAGATTACAGTCAAATATTACAGGCCGTGACCAATCTCCAATTAACCAAATGTTGTCGGGTTATAATATCACCCATGGCTCCTTTCATGCGCCTTTAGCGCCCTTTTTTATTTTAACCCCCCCCCCCCCCAAGCCCCTACAACGAGCGTGGATATTTTCTCCCCTGCGTGCAATGAAATGTCATTTTGCTGCTAAAACCTCCTTACGATCCTGCGTAAGCTTAACCTAAATAAATCTATCTATGTACACGGAATTCAATGACAATTTAATTGCACCTCTGAAATTGGGGGTATGTATGTATGTATGTATGTATGTATGTATGTATGTATGTATGTATGTATGTATGTATGTGTGTATGTATGTATGTATGTATGTATGTATGTATGTATGTATGTATGTATGTATGTATGGATGGATGGATGGATGGATGGATGGATGTATGTATAATACATTTGATATCTAAGCGGCTTTCAAAACACTCAAAGTCAATTTACAGTCACGGGATATGTTTTTTTTCTGTGGGTGAGCAGCGGTAGCCACACGCGTCAGCGTTCACTCAACCTGGAATACGGTGATCAACCGCTACTTCGCAGTTCACTTATCGTGGCTTCAGTGCATTGTGGATTTTTTTTCAGGAGAAAAAAAAAAACGTGTTTTTTTTTTCTTCAAAAAAAGCGACAAAAAAAGAAAGAGTGCCACCAACTACCGATAACAATGTTCTTCTCTCAGAGAAAGATTCCTTAAAACAGGGGTGTCAAAGTCATTTTTTGCCGCGGGCCACATTGTAGTTATGGTTTCCTCTCGAGGGCCGTTATGAATTTGGGGAACCCATTAGAATGTTTAAATCCCTTCAAATATTACATATAGAGCACACAGCAATGAATAACTCGTTTTCAAATCTGAAGTCAAGAATAATGACTTTTATTGTGGTTGACATCCAAAAATATGAAATGTTGGCTCAGATTTTAGCAATCATCATGGAATTTAACAAGTTTGATTTGCTTTCGCGGGCCGAAAAAAATGATGTGGTGGGCCGGATTTGGCCTGCGGGCCTTGACTTTGACACCTGTGCCTTAAAAGAAGGTTATTTTTTTGGACTGCATTGTACTTATTTGACCTATCGCGGGCTATTTTTGGAATGTATCACTCGCGATAAATGAGGGTTTATATGTATTTTTTATTGAGTTAGTTTTAATGTATTATTTTTTTCATTATATATACTTCATTTATTTATTATTTATGTAAAATATATGTATTTAAATAATATTTAGCTATCTATCTAGCTAGCTATTTGTTTGTGAAATTCTTTATGTATTTATTTATTGATAAATATGGATTATGACTCCTTCAGTTGAGGGTTGCAGCACACCTGTGTGCGTGTGCATGTACGTGTGCATGTGCGTGTACTTGTGTGTTGACATATTGCCTGATGGTTTCGAAATGCCACGTGATGGTGTTGGCATTAAGAGGTGGATTAAGTTAGCTAAATCCTCACTGAAGGCACAGGTACCAAATGCACGGCCCGCCACTGGATTTATGCGTGTGCGTGTGTGATGTATGTGTGTGCGTGTGAAGCGCCTTGTCTTTGTTAGACGATATTTTTGCTTCGCCCTTGTGTCCGTAAACTGTCACCGTTTGACGGGGAATATAATTAGAGGCTAAGCATTTTGGGTAGCGCACATTACAGAGAGCAGCCCGCGCTTCCAATAATAACCAGGCTCTGCCAACATTTATATTTCAAACTGAAGGATGCATATTAGTCCCTTTTCCTGTCTGCTTTTTTTGTGTGTGTCATTGAACCAAATGCGTCTTAAGATGCAAGTAACAACAATTTCAAGGCTTTTATTTTCGTCTCCTCCCCTTGAGATGAATTGTCGAGCTACACAACTTTCTTTGTCTGATCTCCTTTTTTTAATGGACACCTTGTTTAGTGATGTTTGGTGCTTTGGATCTTTGCGCCTTCTCATCTTGTAGCAGGAAAACATCAAGACAACAACACCTGATTAGCATGTTTAGTCAATTCCGTCTGAGGCTACTGTTTCGGAAATGGAGCCAAGGTTTTTGGTAAAAATGCCTTTTTTGGTAAAAATTTTGGGGAAAATTGTGACCTAAAATGTAGCGATCTCAAATGTTGCTTTGTAGAATTGTCTTGACACAAGATGTCTCCCCGGCAACATGAATATTCCCTTCTCAAACTTACCAAGATGAAAAAAAATATCATCTATAATTTCGTCGGCCAAATAGTTCATTTGCAGAATTGAGTAAGCATCGTTTTTTAAAAAAAGAAACTTTTAATCAAAATTTTCTGTCTTTCATCGGAAGAAAATGTCGCCAGTCTTCTGTTTTCACAAAGATTATCGCAAATAAATAATAATAATAATAATAATAATAATAATACATTTCATTTATAAGCGCCTTTCAAGGTCACTATACAGTCACTGGCACAAGTTTTTGTATTGGTGAGCAGCGGCAGACACACACGCCAGCATTCGCTCAACCCGGAAGTAACTCAAATAGACAGAAAGCTAGCTAGCTAATAGATAGCCATTAGATAGCTAATAGATAGACAGCTAGCTAGGTGGCCGTATAGCTAATAGATAGACAGCTAGATAGATAGCGAGCCAGCCAGATAGCGAATAGATAGCAAATAGATAGCCAGCCGGGTAGTAATCATAATAATCATAACAACCATAATAATAATAATAATAATAATAATTTTCATGCCACGCGTGTGTGTTTGTAACCTGTGTTATTGCCGCAGCACTTCATCTCCAGGAGTCCGGTCTGGTCCAGCGCACACGCGTAGATGGCCATCACGTGACCGCTGGACGCCCGGCTCGCCAGCGCCTCGTAATGACTAACATTGCTGAGCTAAGTCGCTATCTGCGCTAGCATCACCTTAACAATGACTCATCGCTACACTTGTTGAATTCTCCAAACTGTTGCCAAATGACCTCTAACGCGAGGAAGAAAACAAAAAAAGGAGAATTTAACCGTGGGAGACATTTTATTTGGTTTGGAGTCTGACTTTTGGACTCATGACCCCCTTCTTTTGCCAACAAGTGAAGCCTTAAGCTTAAGCCTTAAGCAAAAATAAAACAACACAGACTCAAGCAGATCTGAAGTGTTGAGCGGCCACTCGCTCTCTGCCTCCATTTCTGTCACATACACACACACACACACACCCGAGGCTGGAAATTGCCTTTTTGTGTCCACGGGCAGAATTGAGCCGAGCATCTTTGACTAAAATGCACCTGTGAGGAGAACCAAGTCCTCTTCAGGTCTAAAACCTTTGATCCTTATAAGCCCCCCCCCCACCTCCCCCTATCACCTTCATTTTTTATCCTTCGGGGATCCCGGCATGGCTGTAATTGATGATCATTAACAATCCTCAATGCAAGCCTCTCAAACGAGCCGTCTCCATCATGGAAATTGAATTGTGTGACAGCGGCAGAAAATGACCGCTAAGGGATAGAAGGAACGAGGGACATCTTCCAAATAGAAATGAAGTGTAAATATCCCGTCACCGGTGCCGTCGCCGTTTTGCCAAAAGGTCTGAAACGAGCCAGATTACCGTGCTTACATTTGTAACGCCGCAGTTTTTTGTTTTGTTTTGTATCGCTGAAGAGGGGCGGCAAATGGCGGCGGCGGTGCGGG
Organism: Hippocampus bargibanti; assembly: GCF_051943395.1. Lineage (NCBI taxonomy): Eukaryota > Metazoa > Chordata > Actinopteri > Syngnathiformes > Syngnathidae > Hippocampus > Hippocampus bargibanti. The sequence goes on along the minus strand of NC_142743.1, from coordinate 11,316,778 downwards.
GAGGGCTCGCGCGCGCACTTCAAAAGAATTTGTAACCAACCTAATTCATTTCGAGTGGAGGATGTGCTCGTAAGAAAGATGAAAGATGAAAGTGAGTTGGCATGGAAACAGAAAGCACATCAGCGCTCGCTGGCGCACAAAAAAGGCCGCCGCCTGTGTAGCGTTTTGGTGGGAAAGCTTCCAAAGGGGCTTTAAGTGCTATCATGACCTTACAAACAAAATGAGCCAATTATGACTAACTATGCAGCTCAATTTCCGTTTTTCTTTCCATGAAGGCCGTTGTTTATCATGTCTTTCCACAATTTTTGTTCACTCTTGTAATCCGGACCGGAAAAATCCATGTTTTTGCCACACATTAGCTTCTTAGGGCCGCATGGTATGCTAGGAGTTAGCATGTCTGCTTCACATGTTTTGAGGATGCGCTTTTGTGTCTCTGGTGAAGTTCTTGTGTACTTCCTGTTTCTCGTACAGGTTTTACCGGCTTCCTCCAACCTTCTAAAAACATGTTAGGTTCATTGAAGGCATAAGTGCCACGTTGTAGGTTTCCAAATGAAGGAAAAGCAATCGGAAAAGTACGTCTGTGTAAGCTCTCAGTCATACAGAAGTGGTCCATCGAAGAAAAGGTTTCTTCAGCCGTCATCTGTCCTTCTTTGAAGGTGTTGGACGTTTCGCTCCTCATCTGAGAAGCTTTGTCAGCGAACGAAAAATTTGCTGGTAGCTATAGCCCTATGTATATATCCGTAATGTGCCTAATTTTACAACACACTTCTTATATCATTACCACTTAGGCTTAGTGATGCTGATGAGATGATACCCGGGCGAATGGGGCAATCAGGGTCAGTCATAGTACATAATCAGTCAGGACAAAAGAAGTAATCAGATTAGCGTCAGGGAATAGTCCTCTGCTCCCCCCAACCTTAGGGCAGGGACCTATCAAAGCAGAGGTCTGGCACCGCCACCTCTGGACATTAGGGATATACCGTATATAGGGTCAGCGTTACCAGCACAATATTAGTTCGTTGACGACGCTTTTTGGATGAGAAGCAAAACATCCGACACCTTCAAAGAAGTATAGATGGCGGCTGAAGAAACCGTTTCATCAATTGGAAAAGTAAAAAAAAAACATCACACTCCAACCTTCACCGAAGGACAATTTCTGATCTTCAGTGAACCTAACAAGCATGTTTTTGCAATATCACTGGAATTTGGATAAACATTAGAAGAAATTGATGGATGGGTGGACTGGCTTCACACGTATCCCCCCGCGAAAAAAATCCCATGAAGTCGATTTATCACTCTGTCACCCTGCCAGTCCCTAACATTCTCCTATTTCATCTTCTCATAGAAGTCAAGTGAAGTATTAATTGGGGCAGCGTGAGGCCATATATCACTTTCCTCCATTTGATCTCAATCAGGGGAATTCCACCAGGTGAGACTGTGCGGACGTCCTGCGCAGCTGTGGCGTCGCGCTCTTGTATGAGCCTGTGTCGACAGACACCTTCAGAGATCAGCAAAAAAAAAAAAAAAAAAAGACATCCGTGGGGTCGTAATATTATCAAAATATTTCATTCCTAGAGCAAGACAAAAAATTACTAATCCAGTGATACCTCGGTTTACGAGCCCTTGGTTTACGAACCTTTCGGTTTACAAACGTTACATTTATGAAAAGTTTACCTTGGCATACGAACTTTTTTCGTACACGGAGCAGCCTCAATGAGTGATGTATCGTTCCCGAACGAGCCCATTCTTCTAACAACAAAATGGCATCAGACTGTTTTTGTCCTCTATTCCCCGCCCCCAGTCTTCGGTTAAAGCCACGTGATTGGTCAAGAACGCAGCAGTGAGGGGGGGTGGGGGGTTAAACAAAAAGAGACAGGCAGACGAGACTTTCAACTTTGATAGTTCAAAGGCAGAGTGTAGACTGCAAGGTTAAAATATCCCATCAATCAGCCTCCACAAACAACCCGCACAAGCCATCTGTACACTTGATGCAAAAAGCTATCAACCCAGCTAAACAGATCACAATTGATGAGGAACTAGATACAATTATCACAGAGAAAGCACCTACAAGGGATCATTCCTCAAGATGGTGAAAGAAGAAGGTTACGTCCCTTATCAAGTGTTTAATGCTGGTGAAACCGGCCACTCCATTCCATCAACGACCATCACAAAGGTAAATAAAATGACTTTATTATTTCGTACAGTTTATTTCTTTAATCATAATACAATAGCACATTTATTATACATAAAATAAGGTATATTTTGTGTAGTTTTAAGGCTTAGAAAATTAGAAAGTAGAACATTATGTTTTATGGGTAACTGGGAACGGATTATTCTCATTTTAACGGTTTGCTATGGGAAATTAATTTTTGGAATGCACACTTTTCGCCTTACCCACTCTGTCTGGGAACCAATTAAGTTTGTAAGCCAAGGTATCACTGTATGAAGAAATTGAGGGAGTACGGTGTGCTAGTGGTTACCACATCCGCCCCGTAGTTTTGCAATTTGGGGTTCAATCAGCACTTTTGTTGTTGTTGTTCTTGTATATGTTTAAAGCTGAAGTGTCAAACTTATTTTCGACGTGGGCTGCATTTAAGTTACGGTTTCTCTGGAGCCATTCACAGGTGTCTTTGGGAAGTAGGCAAGGAGAGAGGGGGGCACCCTGAACCGTTTGCCAACCTAGCGCAAGACACATTCAGACGAGCAAACATTTATACTTACTTTCACACTGAGGCAAATTTTTCAGTGTCCCATTTGCCCGCCATGCATGGTTTTGCAATGTGGGAAGAAAACAGAATACCCGGAGAAAACCCACACAGGCACATTCATGCTCACTTTCGCACTGAGGGAAATTTTTGAGTTTCCGTTTGCCCGCCATGCATGGTTTTTGCATCATGGGAAGAACCCGGAATACCTGGAGTAAACCCTCACAGGCACAAGTAGGACATGCAATTTTAACAATCTTTCAGGGGGTTTGGGTGAAGGGAATACCTTTAAATCTTACGAGCAATTTCAAGGTTACATACCCCGGTGCAAGAAATGAGATTACCGCTGCCATTTTCACTTCACCATATTGATTTCCAATTCACCCCAATTCATTCAAGAGCGGGGGGCGCATGAACGGCGCTCGTATCTTTATCCGAATTGTCGTTATTATTAGGAGCGCATCACCGGGATGCCGATGTTTACCGCTCGCCTTCTCCCTCCATTGCAGAGTCGTACGCGGCGCATCCCGCGGTGACACGCTGGCACAATGGGCCTCCCGCGGCATCAAAGGCCTGCTGGTGACAGCTTCATGGTGAGATCATGTTCCAAAGATCAAATAGTCATTTTTTTTCTCTCTCTCTCCAAGTCACAGAATGCAAAGTTAATTGAAATGTTGTGAAAAGAGGAAAATAAGTGTGTGTGACACTGTGTGTGACAAGGACTCACTTGAGTGGAAAAACCTTTTACACTTTCCCCATCTTTATTTCATTTTTATGACATGATGAATTTTTCATATTCATCTGTCAACTATATTTTTTTGTCTAGAAGTCACGTTTCCACTTTTACAGTTCGAGTTGTAACTTCAAATTTTATTTTGTTCCACACCTGTAAGTGAATTACTCATTCAAATCAGCTTTCCCAATTGAAATGAATTGAAAAACCATTAATCCGTTCCGGGACCCCCCCACCACCCCAAAAAAGGTGTCTAACAATCACTTGCATCTCTCTGTTTGTCTGAGCTACACTTCTTGCTAATTTAACGTGAAAATACAAATAATCCTGAAATATCTGATGCACAGATCAAATGACGTACCCTCATTTCAATCACAGTTGCAATATTTTCCACAAAATTTTCTTTGTGAAGCCTGTTCACATTCAAACAGCTCATATGGTTGCTTGTTTACATCTGAATCGTAACTAAATGGTCACTAAATGGGTGTGTCATCAATATGACGCGATTGGCCTGCATGTTATGCAAGGAAGAGGAAAGGAATGGAAGAAGTTGAAAAACAAAATATGGGAGCCGCTGTCAAGACAGCCACTCTCGCGGCGCCGTCTTGACGTCAAAACAACAACAAAAAGCATTTCTTCTCTGTGACACGTCACTCGAGGCTCGAGGGCTGGGCTCGAGTGACGAAAGGACAGCGGGGAGTGCGGATCCAAAATACACGGCGAGACAGATACTCTGATACAAAAGTCTTTACTGAGGCACGCATGAAAAAATAACAAACAGGGAAGAGTGGAGGAAGATAACTAAAAGACAGCAGACCTGGCAACACGGAAGTGGAAAAGGCAATGTCCAAAAATACTCCGACAGAAGACGGTAGTGAGCGGCAGACAGATATAGGCAGAAGGCACAATCAGTGAATGACAATCAGCTGTGGGAACCCAGGTGAATGATGATTGGAGGGGCCGTCTCCCAAGAATGTCGGAGGAGGTGACAGGAGGGGCGGGGCGCGCCCCGGATGGCACCGAGATGTGACAGTGCCCCCCCCTCAAGGGACGCCTCTCGGCGGCCCCCCAGGTTTGGATGGGTGAGCCGCATGGAAGGCCCGGGTGAGGGATGGGTCGAGGATCCAGGAACGTGGGACCCATTGACGTTCCTCAGGTCCATAGCCCTCCCAGTCGACCAGGTACTGCACTCCTCTGCCCCTGCGCCTGGAGTCCAGTATCTCCCGCACGGTGTAGACTGGTCCGTCGTCCAATATCCGGGGGGGAGGTGGGGGGGGCGGGCGTGGGGGCTAAGGGGCTGGTCTCCACTGGCTTGAGGAGGGAAACATGAAAAACGGGGTGGATCCTCATGGTGGGTGGCAGCCGGAGCCTCACCGAGACTGGGCTGAGGATGGCCTCGATGGGGAAGGGACCCGTGAAGCGTGGGCCCAGCTTGGCTGAAGACCCTGCCAGCCTAAGGTCCCTCGTCGACAGCCACACCTCCTGCCCGACCTGGTAGTTGGGTGCCTGTCTCCGGTGACGGTCCGCCACCCGCTGGTTCCGGGATGCGGTGCGTGTCAGGGCGTCCCTGGTCTCCTTCCAGACTCGGTGGGCCCGTCTGAGGTGATGTTCAATAGACGGGACCTCCACCTGGCCCTCCTGAGTGGGAAACAAGGGCGGCTGATAGCCACAGGCGGACATAAATGGGGACCGACCTGTGGCTGCGGAGACCAGGGAGTTGTGGGCGTACTCCACCCAGGGTAGGTTCAGGGCCCACGACGCCGGGTTGTGGAGGCACACGCACCGGAGGGCCGCCTCCAGGTCCTGGTTCTTCCTCTCCGTCTGTCCGTTGGTCTGGGGATGGTATCCAGACGACAGGCTCGCCGATGCCCCTAGGGACCGACAGAAACGTTTCCATACCTTGGACACGAACTGCGGTCCCCGGTCCGACACGATGTCCGTCGGAATCCCGTGGAGACGGACGACGTGGTTAACCAGGAGTTGAGCCGTCTCGATGGCGGACGGCAACCTGGTTAACGGGACGAAGTGGGCCGACTTGGAGAATCGGTCCACAACAGTAAGGACGACCGTCTTGCCACGGGAGGGGGGGAGGCCTGTCACGAAGTCGACGGAGATGTGGGACCAGGGTCTAGACGGTACCGGTAGCGGCCGGAGGAGTCCTGCCGGGGGCTGATGGGAGGCTTTCCCACAGGCACAGGTCGGGCAGGCCTTCACGAAGAGGGTGATGTCCCTCCGGAACCCCGGCCACCAGAATCGTTGGGCGATGAGTTGGATCGTCCTGTTGACCCCCGGGTGACAGGCAATCCTGGAGGTGTGCCCCCAGACGAGCACCTCCGTGCGAAGAGTGGGGGGGACGAACAGGCGATCCTTCGGACAGCCCCTGGGGATGGGGGTCGTCCCCTGGGCTTGCTGGACTTTTCTCTCAACCTCCCACCTCAGGGCACCCACTATGCGCTGGGCCGGCAGAATGTTGGTGGTGGTCTCCTCCTTTTCTGCCGGCTCATGGATGCGGGATAGGGCATCGGGCTTGGTGTTCTGTGACCCTGGGCAGTAGGTGAGAGAAAAGTTAAAACGGGTGAGGAAGAGTGACCATCGGGCCTGACGGGAGTTCAGTCTCTTGGCCGACCGGATGGCCGCCAGGTTCTTATGGTCAGTGAAGACGGTGAAGGGGTGTTTCGCTCCCTCAAGCCAGTGTCTCCATTCCTGCAGGGCCAGGACGACCGCCAGCAGTTCCCGGTTGCCGACGTCGTAGTTGGCCTCAGCGGGGCTGAGCCGGCGGGAGAAGAAGGCGCATGGGCGTAGCTTCTGGTCTGTGGGAGAGCGCTGGGAAAGGACGGCCCCTACTCCGGACTCGGATGCGTCAACCTCGACCGTGAACGGGAGATCCGGGTCGGGATGACGCAGAACAGGGGGATTGGTGAAGGCTAGACGGAGGCGATTGAATGCCCCCTCAGCATCGGGCGTCCACCTGAAGGGAATCTTGGTGGACGTGAGGTTAGTGAGGGGGAGTGCCTTCTGACTATACCCGCGTATGAAGCGGCGGTAGAAGTTGGCAAACCCCAAAAATCGCTGAAGCTGTTTCCGCGTCTTTGGGATCGGCCATTCCACCACCGCTTTGGTTTTAGTAGGGTCGGCCCTGAGCTGCCCCCGCTCCACGATGAACCCTAGGAAGGACAGAGAGCGGACATGGAACTCACACTTCTCTGCCTTCACATAGAGCCGGTTTTGCAGGAGCCGCGCCAGGACCCGTCGGACGTGTTGCCGGTGCTCCTCTGCGGAACGAGAAAAAATGAGGATATCGTCAAGATAAACAAAAACAAAAACATTGAGGAAGTCCCTGAGCACATCATTGATCAAATTTTGGAAGACGGCGGGCGCGTTCGTGAGTCCGAACGGCATCACCAGATATTCAAAATGTCCTAACGGTGTCTTAAATGCAGTTTTCCATTCATCCCCCTCCCGGATGCGGACCAAGTGGTACGCGCTACGGAGGTCTAATTTGGAAAAAATGGTTGCTGATTGAAGGGGCGTGAAGGCTGAGTCCATGAGGGGGAGGGGGTATTTGTTACGGATGGTGATGTCGTTCAGACTCCGATAATCGACACACGGACGCAGGGTTCCGTCCTTCTTGTCAATGAAGAAGAACCCTGCGCCCAGCGGAGACCGAGACGGCCGAATGAGTCCCGCCGCGAGGGAGGAGTCTATGTAAGTGCTCAGGGCTTCCCGTTCCGGTTGTGAGATGTGGAAAAGTCTGGAGTCCGGTAATGGAGCCCCTGGCTGCAAGTCAATAGCACAGTCATACGGTCGGTGGGGCGGCAGGGATTGGGCGTTGTCCTTGCTGAACACCTCCCGCAGGTCGTGGTAGCAGTGTGGTACGCCCTTGAGGCAGATGGCCTCAGGCGGTCCACCGCGGGAGGCGTCTCGCCCTGCCGTAGCCGACCGTAGGCAGTTGGCGTAGCAGTAGGGGCTCCAGCCCTGAATGGTGGGACCCTCCCAGGATATCGACGGGTCGTGGGTATTGAGCCAGGGGAGACCCAATACCAACGGCGCATTCCGGGAGGGCATAACAAAAAATTGGCGGTGCTCGACGTGGTTCCCCGCGACCCGGAGTTTGAGCGGGGCCGTGAGGTGGGTGACTCGGGCTAACAGTCTGCCGTCCAGGTCGACCATCTCCTTTGGGGGGTGGAGATCGATCAGCTGGCAGCCCAACGAGTCCGCCAGCTGGGGGTCTATGATGCACCCTTCGGCCCCCGAGTCCACTAGGGCCCGCACGGTTTGGGAGCTGGACGGGCCGATTAATTCGCTGTCCAGCTCCAACCGCGTAACAGGTGTCGTGGATTTGACCTCCAGAGGTCGCTGTGGTCGCCGTCTAGTCGGGGATTTGCGTGGACCTGAGGTCTTCGCCTGGGGGCCTTGGGTGCGACGAGCCCCGGGGGTAGGGCGATCGTTTCCCCCCCCTATGATCATGGGTTCGGGGGATCCCTCCAGGCGCCGCACACGCTCGCTGCCGGGTGTGGGAGATCTGGACCGGCTGCGTGGCTGTCTGGGCCGTCGGCCGCGCTGCTCCCTCTGTCGCTCCCGAAGGCGGTGATCCAGGCCGATGACTATGGCGACCAGGTCGTCGAAGGTGGTGCCCGCGTCGCGGGTAGCCAACTCGTCCTTGAGGTCGGTGTTCAATCCGCGACGAAACACCCCCCTCAACGCTCGGTCGCCGTCGACGGAGTATTCCGCGGCTGAACGGGCCCCTTGGACGCAGTCCAGTAGTCTCCCCTCCGCTTCGGACTCCGTCACCGGATGATGGAAAACCCGGCGTAACTCGGCGACGAAGTCCGGGTACGAGGTGCGCAGCTCCGGTCGGGATTCTCGGATGGCCAGCACCCACGTCTCGGCTTCTCCCGTGAGCAGGCTGGTGATGAAGGCTACCTTCGCCTCATCGCTAACGCAGGCGTAGGGATGTTGCTCAAACACGAGCGTGCACTGCATTAAAAACTGAGCGCAGCGCCCGGTTTCGCCTGCGTAGCGGGAGGGAAGAGGAAATTGGGGAGCGTGCCTACTCACGGGCGGGGAAGACTTGGCCGTGAGAGCGGAAATGCGTGCCTCCGCCGCCTCGAAGCGTTGAGCCAGCCTGGTGGTAATTTGGCTGATTTCCGCGATGGCTCGGGCCAGCTGGCTCGAACGCTCCGCTTGCTCGGTGAGGGCGGCGAGATATCTGTCTTCGCCGGCGGGATCCATAGGTGGTCGGAGTATTATGACACGTCACTCGAGGCTCGAGGGCTGGGCTCGAGTGACGAAAGGACAGCGGGGAGTGCGGATCCAAAATACACGGCGAGACAGATACTCTGATACAAAAGTCTTTACTGAGGCACGCATGAAAAAATAACAAACAGGGAAGAGTGGAGGAAGATAACTAAAAGACAGCAGACCTGGCAACACGGAAGTGGAAAAGGCAATGTCCAAAAATACTCCGACAGAAGACGGTAGTGAGCGGCAGACAGATATAGGCAGAAGGCACAATCAGTGAATGACAATCAGCTGTGGGAACCCAGGTGAATGATGATTGGAGGGGCCGTCTCCCAAGAATGTCGGAGGAGGTGACAGGAGGGGCGGGGCGCGCCCCGGATGGCAGCGAGATGTGACACTCTGCGAGACTAATAAGGGATAATCCAGTCCAGTCAAATGTCAGTGCATCCTCACACTTGGACATTTGAACCGTGCAGGACAAGTCCCACCTGAAACTTGTTGAGGGAGTGTGAGAGCAAAAAAAAACAAAAAAAACAAACGACAACTCCTATCCACAGCAGCAGTACGAGCTTTTAAAAGTGTAGCTATCAAACACCGTGGCAAAATCGTACAAATGTTCGGCTGTGTGATCAAATTCCTCGGGTGTGAATGCATTTGCTCCAGCGGAAGAGAGAGAGCAGCCGGCACATGTTGAAAGGCACGACGACGCTTTAATGTGGCTCCAAGCTCGCCGGTCCGGGGGCCCTAATGAGCTGATGTGGAGCTGTGCCGCTTGCCTACACATCGGCCAGCTCGCCTGGTGCTATTAAGGAGATGCCCCTCAATTCCTCGAAGGGTGTTGGGGGGGAAGCTAAAACACACTAACCCATTAGGGTGCTTGAAAAGTATATCTTTGTTTGCCAAAAGACTCCACCCAGCTGTGTGCAAAACAAACTTTGTACATGACTCTGTTGACTCTGCAACAGCATCTGTCGAATTCAAACATTGTCTGGCGCACATTTAATTGCGTCCCTAATTTGATATTCTCCTATTCAAGCAAAGCACAGAAGTGGAACCGTCTGAGGTTGAATGGCCTTCGAATTTCAGAGATTGGTGACGACCCCCCACCACGTGCAAATATTTGCAATTCATTTATTTCACAGATTCATATATATATATATATATATATATATATATATATATATATATATATATATATATATATATATATATATATATATATATATATATATATATATATAGTAAAGTCTCGTTATATCGATATTCACACACACACACACACACACACACATATATATATATATATATATATATATATATATATATATATATATATATATATATACACAGTAAAGTCTCGTTATATCGATATCGGATATATCGATAGTCCCGGTTATATCGATACTATTTCTATGCACGCACGGAGAAAATTACATGCAAACAGGGTCGGATATATCGATAGTCCCGGTTATATCGATATTTTTTCGGACTCCCTTGAATATCGATATAACGAGACTTTACTGTATATATATATATATATATATATATATATATAGTATATATAGTGCCAGAGCGACCAGCACAACTTTAGTTAGCTAACGAAGCTTTTCGGAAGCCCTCAGTCCAGTTTTAAGAGTGTTACAAAGATTCCAGATTAGCGTTGAGTCACTCCAAAACAAACGGCATCCGAGGTTAATTGCATGTCCGTCTCGTAAACAACAAAAAAAAAGCATTGTGCACGCCTTGGTTTGTGTCAACATTTGGCAATTGAGACATGCCCTGCTCATGCCAAGAAGGGTGTTGATGGAATGGGCATTGGCTCATAGGGGGGGAGGGTGCAGTGGGATGAGCCTGAAGATGACAGCCAAAGTTGGGCCATGAGGTGGGCCAGCGGACCTGGCTCCAGATCAGAGACAGCGATGTTGAGGACACGGGGGACCAGAGGCAATTCGCCAGCAGTGATTCTCTTCATTTCCCTCGATGGACGGGCCAGTAACAAAACTGGTGTCGCAAAGAGATTGCCCCCCCAATTTTTGGAATGTGTCTGTGTGCTGTTACTTGAAGGAGCTTGGTTGAACTCCTTTTTAGAGGGACAAATTCTAAATTAGTTTGAAATATTTTCTTCTAACGAAATTCCAATGCAAATTATTTTATTTGCATTGCATTTCAATCAAAATGTGGCATTTTTTTTAAGTGTGTGGGATTTGCTCGGGTGGGGGGAAACTCTTTATATTTCCATTCTAGGGCCTCACTATTCTTGCGGTGAGCAGTGCGGTCGGTAGGCTGCAGGCTGCGCTGTCATGGGCTGAGTGCTGCAGTCGAGGACCCCTTTGATGGTGTTGAGGGTCGGGGGGGGGGATTATTTATCCTGCTCACTGGGCCGTGTGCCACTGTCACACAAACACAGCCCACTCTTGACAAATAACCAATATTTTGCCCACACTGAAATTCTTGACACTGGCCCTACTTTGATGTGAGACGTTGTCAACCAGATTGTGACACGTTATTAAGTGCAAACGTTAATTTGAAGTAGTGCGTGAGTGTTGGTGTGCGCATTAGACGTGAGAGTGTGTATACTGTAATTTTTTTTATATATATTTTCTTGCACAAATAACATTTGATACACACATATACATGTTTTATGTTTGTTATGTTTTATACATGTTTTATGGGGACCTGGGAACGGATTATTCTCATTTTAATGGTTTCCTATGGGAAATTAATGTTTGGAATACACACTTTCCGCCTTACACACACTTTCTGGGAACCAATTAAGTTCAGAAGCCAAGGTATCACTGTACTCGAAAAACGTCCAGTCACTTTTTTTAGTGTTATTTAGCCGTTCCCTTAAGCTGCGTCGCCCCGTCATTTTGTGCCACCCCCCCCCCCCATCTTTGTTGGCATTACGCAATCGACTGTCATCGCGCCACCGGCCCATTCTCGTCGCACTGACTTCTTCAAATGCACCCGATGCCTCGATCACTCGCTCTCAACGGACCGAGCCAAACAAGCTGCGACTTCCTCCAACCTCCCGAACCCTCGGCGGCCATCTTTTAATTATTTCATGCCCCTTGGTTCTGGGTGCGCGGGACGAGCTGCGGGAGAGTGACGATGACTGACAGCCGGCGCACATCCCACAGGAACTCATTAGGCTTTCCCAGAGTAAAAAAAAAAAGCTGGTGGGCACGCTTTTGCTCTCGCTCCTCGCCTCTTAGTCCTCCGTTCGCCGGAATTCGGAAAAAGCCAAGCAAGCCGACTCCACTCCACCCCGAATTGACTCTGCTCTTATGTCGTCTGATCACAGCATCGCTTCAGAAATATTCTTTCATTTCAACTTTTCTTTTTCTGCTCATTTGTGACTCTCATGCGCAGACTTGTGTTTTCGTGCTTTCTACCCCCTCGTGTTTGTCTCCCCGGTCCTCTTCAACCCCCCCAACCACGCCTCCCCATACCCCCTTCCTGCTTCTTCCCGCTGGGGTGATACAAGGCAGTGCTCAGGGTTCTGAGGAGCCCTTGAAGTGCCGGCCCTCACTCAAGAGAGCGCTTTAAAGGACCATTTCATCATGTTCGAGAGAAGCGCTTCTTAGGCGCAAAGCTCCCGACATGACTTGTGTGAATCGAACGCAAACTCCCGGGAAAGTTTTGCTTTCATACTACTTTTTTTTCTCTTTTACCAGTGGTTGCGAATGTCAGCGACGGCAAGTAAAAGTACTGTGTTTACCTAAAAATACAGCTACTTAATACTACTTCAATAGGAATACTGATTTTACTCCTGGGCCTGTGACCAGTTGACATGACAACTCTCGAAGGGCCGTAGGGGTGCTGCCTCCCAGCTGTTTTCAGACAGTAGACGAGGGACACCCTGAACTGGTTGCCAGTTGCCAATTGCAGGGCACATACAGACGATCAACCAACCACGCTAGAAATCACACCCCAGGAAATCACACCCAGGAACAAATTAGAGTATTCCAATAACTTGGAGTACCCAGAGAAAACACAGGCAGACCCAGGGAGCACATGCAAACTCCACAGAGAGAGGCTGGAGGTTTCCAGCCAATTGCAGGGCACACCCAGATGATCAACCAACCACGCTCAAAATCACACCAAGGAACAATTTACAGTATTCCCTGAACCTGAAGTACCCAGAGAAAACCCACACAGGCTTGGCGAGCACATGCAAACTCTACAGGGGGAGGCTAGAGGTTGCCAGTCAATTGCAGGGCACACACAGATGATCAACCAACCACAATCGTAATCTCACCGAGGAACAATTAAAAAAATTCCCTGAACCAGAAGTACCCGGAGAAAACCCACACAGGACTGGGGAGCACATTCACACTCTACAGGGGGAGGCGCGGAGGTTTCCAGCCAATTGCAGGGCACACAGAGAATATCAACCAACCACGCTCAAAATTACACCCAGGAACATGTATTCAATTAACCTGGAGTACCCGGAGAAAACCCACGCACACCTGGGGAGCACATGCAAACTCTAATGAAATTCTCCTCGTTGGTACCAAATCCACCTCGAGCAAAGCTAACAGTTTCTCTCTCACTGTTGACAATTCAACCATTTCTCCCTCCCATCAGGTGAAAAGCCTACGTGTCATCCTTGACAGCACACTATCTTTCCACTCCCTTATAAATAACTCAACCTGGTCTGCGTACTTCCACCTACGCAATATCAATCGTCTTCGCCCTTCTCTCACTCTTCACACCACTGCTATCCTCGTCCATAGTCTTGTCACCTCTTGAATTGACTATTGCAATTCATTTCTCCTTTGGTGTCCCTCAGAAACTGCTCCACAAACTTCAACTCATCCAGAATTCTTCAGCCTGGATCATCACCAGAACCTCATCCTTTCACCACATCACCCCCGTCCGTCCTCCAAGAGCTCCACTGGCTCCCGGTCAAATATAGAATCAATTCTTATTAATCTTATTTATCTTATTAATATATTTAATTATATTAATATATTTAAAGCTATCCATAACCTTGCCCCCCTCCCCCATACCTATCTGACCTTCTTCAAATTTCTATTCTCTCTCGTTCCCTCAGATCCTCTTCCTCGCTCCGCCTCTGTGTGCCCCCCCCCCCCCCTGCCCGTCTCAGCACGATGGGGGACAGAGCTTTCAGCTGCTCTGCCCCCAAACTTCGGAACTCACTTCTTCCCAACTTCCGTAACATCGATTCTTTTCCCACTTTCAAGTCCCATCTCAAAATCAACCTATTTAAAATTGCACATTTCATGTGTAACTCTTTCTCTTGTTTCTATTTATAATTGTATTTTTTTTTATTGTATTCCATTTGTAATTGTATTTTATTTATTATATTATCTATGCTTGTCTGTGGCTGTAAAGTGTCCTTGAGAGCTTTGAAAGGCGCTTAAAATAAAATGTATTAGACAGACGATCAACCAACCATGCTCAAAATCACACTCAGGAACAATTTAGAGTAATCCATGTACCTGGAGTACCCAGAGAATACCCAGATCGGTAACCGGCCAACCGCTGTACAGGTTACGATCCATTAAAATTTATTTTGGTGGTCCTTTTGCAAATAAGGATAGAAAGATCCTCCTTCATCCGTACGCCTCTCATGGATCTCCCTCCTTGAAACCATCCTTCCCCCCTCTCACCGAACCCCCCCTGCGCATCACTCGGCCCATCTGGGCTGTCTGCCCGAGTCGGCAACGCTCGGTCCCTGTCAGGGGAGCTCAGTGGGGCCCTCGCGGAGACACAAAGGGCGGATTATCGCAGCTGCCAGTCAGGACTAAAACCCTCTCGCACAACAGCTCTTCTCCAGTGTATAGCGGTGTCCTAGGCCCATGCGCCCAGGGTCTCGTCACAAAAGGACATCATTAGCTCCTGCACAAAGGGACTCCCTACCACTCCCCACCCAAACCACATCTTAAGCAACATCGCAATCAGCCGCCACAAATAGCGTGATTAGCGGAGATGATATATACGTGTAATATATGCTAAGAAAGTGTCATCTGCTCTGAAAAAAATGAAAGCGATACAGCGCAGATGGATGAGACCTGTCGGAATCAATCACTGTGTCTGGGCTTTGTGGAAGCTGTAAGCTTGTTAATATTCAATCAGTTTTGACAGGTCAGGTAAACAAACATTGGGGGTGGGGGGGGGATAAGGTGCATTTATTGTTTGCCATGAAAATAAGGATGACCAATTGTCAGTGAGGATGGACATGCACGGTGGTGAAGGGGGTGATGGTCTTGCATTCTTTTGTGCGTGAAATATGAGGCGGCTCGTCGGGTGATTGGTTAGCCCGTTGATCTCACAGATGCAGGGATCTATACCGGGGCTCTTGTTTATCTGTGTGCCGTTTGCATGCTCTCCATGTGCCTGCTTGGGTTTTCTCCGGGTATTCCGGTTTTCTCCCACATTGGAAAAACATACATGACAGGCTTATTGATGACTCCAAATTATACGTAGGTATGAATGCCTTTGGCGATCCGATTTTGTTTCTCTGGCAGTGCCACTGCAACATTCCGATTTTCGGCCTTTAAATGGAGGACAACAGAGTACGGGTGTTTTCAAAATTCTACCTTTTTCTTTCATAGAGCGCCATTCCCAATTTCTTTCTGGTTTTCTTTTTTCTTGTTTGGGTGCCGATAAAGTGCTAGCCATGGCCTCTGGCAATGTTTTTTTCACTTTAATGATGTTTCCTGGTTTACCTGGCCTCTTGTCTATAGTTAGCTGTGTTGACTCCCAAAATGAAAATTAAATAATTCACTGCCGGACGATGTGCAAAAATGTGACCGTTCCAATACCGGGGTTTCTGTCATTCATTGTCACTCGAATTCCAGGACCCACAGAATATTTGAGTTTTACGACTACATCAACATTAAATTCAGTGTAAAAAACCTTACTCTCTTCTTTTATTATAACAAAGAGTTAATTCCTAAATTATATGGGTCTGGAGTTATATGAGCTTGAAATGAAGGGGGCTGTCCAAAATGCAATGCACTACATACATATTGGTTTATATAGCACTTTAACACCAGCTGAAGCTGGAACGAAGCACTAACATGGAAAAAGGCAAATGCTGCCCCCTTGTGGAAAAGAAAAAAACATTGCCAGATGCCATGGCTAGCGCTTTATCAGCACCCAAGCATGAAAAATCAAAACCAGAACAAATTTGAGAATGGCGCTCTATGTCACTTTCAATTCCCGAATAAATTTGTGAATGGCAGTGAATGAGTTCAAGCAAAATCACACGAACGCCCCTCGTTTCCCGTAGCAAGAGAAGAAAAGGTGACCTCAGCACAATTTGGCAAGTGCGCACATATCAGGAGGTAGGAGAGCATTTCACTGGACCGAGATGAAAACAGAGCCTTTATCCAGCGGTACCAACGAAACCCAAAGAGGGCGAATGATATTGACAACAGTGAATGAAAGTCACAAATGAAGTGAGAGAGAGAAAAAAAAAAGATTTTGGAAGGTCAACGAAACGGAAGTCTTTAATTCCAACGCAAGGACGTTTGGTACCCGAGTGAATGTTTACTGAACATTCCATCAATGTCACATGCCTTGAAGGTGCGCCGTTGCTAAAGGGCGCGCTCGCGCGGCTGAGCTTTTGTGAAGCAGATGGCAGACGAGACACGGCTTGAAGGGCTTTGGCGTCATCGGACTTCCTTTGGGATTTTTACCACGTTCAGAGTCATCTTTGTTGGCCGATGTTGTGAAAAAAAATGGTCTCTGGCAGTTTGGGCCACTCAAGAATTACAGCCACAAGCAACGATGGCAAAAAGACAATTTGGGATGTTATACAAAATGAAAACGGTAACAAGTTAAATCACCTCACCCCTCCCAAAAAAAAGGAAATCTAAATTATTAGTCCGCAGGTTTTAGTTTCCATAGTTAGATAGCTCCTACCTGAAGTACTGGAAGCAGTGGTGACCAGGATGCAGAAGGTCATTGACATCAAGCATTGTCAGGGAACGAATTTGAGCCGGATGTTAAATTGATCCAATATTCCGCATAAACTCTTTTTTTTCGTCTCTTGCTGTTTGGCCCACTCAAGAATTACAGCTACAAGCAACTATGGCAAAAAGACAATTTGGAATGTAATAAAAAAATGAAAATGGTAAATCACACCAACAGCCCCCCCCCCCCCCCCAAAAAAAAAAAAAAAAAAATCTAAATTATTAGTCAACTGTTTACGGCATGAGGGAAGAACCTTCTGGAATGTCTGCAGGTTTTAGTTTCCATAGTTTGGTGGCTCCTACCAGAAGTACTTGATGAGGTGGTGACCAGGATGCATACGGTTTTGTTTACCATTAAAATGAAATCAATCTGTCCATATTCTGTAAATCATGTGCTCGTTGACTTTTGCCGAGAGGCCAGAGCTGACCAACCTGAATATCGTGGGGGAAACGCGATAACTACAACAGGCCGTGCTGCCTTATTGCAAATAAAATACTGGATGACGTTTGACGCCACAAAATGTTTCTCATGGAAGGAATCCAAACAATGACATAATCAGACCCCAAGGCCTGAAGTAACATTACTTTCTATCCGGATAAGAACTGATAACCATACACACACAAGCACACGCACGCACACGCGCACACACACACACACACACACACACACACACACACACACACACACACACACACACACACACACACACACACACACACACACACACACACACACACACACTCTCTCTCTCTCACCGAGAGTCAAAGCAGGCTGGGTGATGTTTACTGTTTATCCCCGCGTGTTGATGTAATGAGACAAGCAGTCTGATAAGGGCCGACCAGAGGTAGCGCCTCTCCCCGTTTGATCTCGGCTCCAAACACAGGAGCAGGGTCAGAATGGTGCGACGTGCGCTTGATTCGTAACTGGGATGGGGCGGGTTGTGGGGTGGGCGGAGTGGGGGGTGGGGGTCAACTCTGACCCGTGTGTGCGTGCGTGTGTTCTCAGAGGACCGGGCTGGTTTCCACTTTGGACCTCAGCAAGGTACAAAGTGGAAATATGGAGAAAGTTTGTTCAGTGTAGCCATGCCGGGGAAATCATAAACAAACTGACACGTGCCATTTTGCGTCGTTATTCTATATGTTAAATATGAACTCATCCACGAATTTATCAGTCTTCTTCTTCTTTTCCTTTCGGCTTTTCCCTTCAAGGGGTCGCCACAGCAAATCAGTGTCCTCCATCTTTAGAGGTTTGATCCGCATGTTTGTTTTGGCCAAGCTTTTACGTCGGATGCCCTTCCTGACACAAACCTCTGTATTTATCCGGGCTTGGGACCGGCACAAGAAGACATATGTCCCTTTGCGGCTTCAGAACAAGCAACATTACACATGTGTGTGTGTGCGTAATCGGCACAGCAACATTCAAAAAAGCAAAAACTATACTCACCATTTGAAGACAATGCTCTGATCTTACCGTGAAGTGGGATTGGAAAATATAATGTAGATAGAGCGCCATTCCCAAATTTGTTCGGGTTTTGTTTTTTCTTGTTTGGGTGCCGATAAAGCTCTGGCCATGGCCTCTGGCAATATTTTTTACCTTCCACAAGGGGGCAGCATTTGCTTTATTTCCACATTAGCGCTTTGTTACAGCTTGAGCTGTTGTTAAAGCGCTATATAAACCAATATGTATTGTATTTTGGACAGCCACCCTCATTTCAAGCTCATATAACTCCAAAACCATCTAATTTAGGAATTAACTTTTTTCCTGTTGAAAGAAGAGAGTCGCTGTGTTGAATGTTTATGTAGTCCTAAAATTCAATATTCTGTGGGTCCTGGAAGGACAAGTGACAATGACAAAAACCCTGGCAATAGAGTGGACACATTTTTTGCACATTGTCTGGCAGTGAATGAGTTCCAATCCAAGGCGGCCCCGTCGTCGAGTGGTTAACACGCCAGCTTCACAGTACAGAGGTCGTGAGTTCAAGATTGGCTGGCAACCAATTCAGGGTGTCCCCCGCCTCGTGCCCGTAGACGGCTGGGATAGGCTCCAGCAACCCCTGCAACCTTTATAAGGATGAAACTGATTGGTAAATGGACGGATAGATGGATTATTTTATTGGTTTGCCCCCCCCCACCCCCAACAAATATATGTATACTTTATTTGCCCCCACGTCACCCTTTTCTGAAAACTTAGTGTGTCTTTATAGGGTTGCAGCGCCTCCTTCCACAGGGGCAGGATTTCCGTCGCAATCATTTCAATTTAATGACGGTGTGGCTGTGAGCGGGGGTCATAAATCACCACCTTCCTGTGCCGTACCCCCCCCGCGACCCCACCCTCCCACCCCCCGGGACACTTTTTCCACCCCTTCATGTCGCCGCCTACCAATTCGCAAACCATAATCATTCACCTCGGTTGGACCTCCCCCAAGGAGTTACAAGTTGCTTTTTTTTTTTTTTTTTGATCAATGGCGTCTCATCACACTTTTAATTGCTGGCTCTTTTCATCCTAATTTGACGTTTGTTTCCCGTCCCGGCGCATGACTGTAATTTTGGCATCAAGGAAGACGGAAGGGGTTGGATGACGAGCGAGCAGGTGGAGGGATGAAGCCACGCGAGGGAATTTTTAACGTCCGAGCTCCAGCCCGATAAGTGACGTCGCGGCTAGTCAGCACGCTCCACATCAGCCATGGCGGGGGCGCCAAACTGTAGACAATTAGCAAGATTTCTCGTTTGAAGTTTTTTTTTTGCCCCAGCGGTGAAAATAGATGAAATTAAAGAGGAGGCAAAAATAGACAACCTCGAGCGTGCGTTGTTCCAACAAGGCGAATTTTGCACCAATCTTCTTCTTCTTTTCCTTTCGGCTTTTCCCTTCCCCAATCATCTCCAGTTTTAAACAAAACCATGTTGAGAAAACTATTGAACATGTTATTGTTTTGCAAGAGCATTTTCCGGCAAGGATTTTTTAAAAATAGCATTCTGACCAAATTTTTAATATTTAAATGCAAAGGCATTATTATTTTTTTTTTGGGGGGGGCAATAGCCACCTCCTTTCCCCCCAAAAAAAATGTGTTTTTTTTCTTTTCCATTTCTGTCTGGTCTCCATTTTTTGTACTTTCTTTTTTGGTGTTCCTTAATATCATCCTGACCAAATACTGTTTTGGGGACATATATATATATATATATATATATATATATATAGATATAGATAGATAGATAGATAGATAGATAGATAGATAGATAGATAGATAGATAGATAGATAGATAGATAGATAGATAGATAGATAGATAGATAGATTGTATTTAATTGCAAAAATATTGCAATTTAGACCAACATATTTTTGTGGGAGAATTCATATGCAACCCTGTAAATTTAAAATATGAAATAAAATTATAAGAAGAACAATTAAGAACACAGTGTTGACCATTCACGCAGTATTGAACCATATGGCGACCTTTCATACAGCACGACCCATGATGAAATTGTGCTGACGTTAAAATACAACCCTGATACTGTATATGCGTCGCTCCTATATACACTTTGCCTTCATGTAGTATCTGTGTCGTGAGTAGAAAGTGAATTGAGGTCACCACGCAGCAGGGATGCTTCCTTTTCATGTGCCATCCAGAGGGGTCACTCTTATGAACTCATTAGCGGAGTAATGCTAATGTAGCGCTCCGCATTTACTCATTCTCCTTTTCTGCATATTTATTCCTCAGTCCAAATGAGATCGGAATTTTCCATGCCTCGATGCCAACGGCGGCGCGTTGGCTTTTGTGCTTTTTAAGATGTTGCCGCAAACAAAGGCGTCGTCTGTAGCCGGAAGTGATCTTGTGTGCTTCCTTCATCGTTCTATCATCGAACATTTTCCTGCCAGGTAGCGCCTCAAAAACTATAATGCAACAACAATTGCAAGAGTGTAGTAGGCCCAAGTGTTAAATTAAAAAACGTCAAATGCAATGTTTCAATGTTAATGAATAAAGAGCAGGAAAAATGGAATGGACAGTAAGTAATTCATCGTTGAGTGTTCCAGACCGAATGCCGAAATAAGCAAACTAGCGACCAAATATTTATTTTGTTTTATTTCATGTTAAAATTTTCTTGCGGTCCACCAGCCTGTAATGGGCAGCATGTTCACAGCCCCGCTTTGTTCAGCGGAAAGGTCGGTGCTGTTGGACAGTCTGCGGCTGGATGGATGTATGACTTGAGGAGCCCGCGATAAGAAGAAAGGAGCGTCAGGGCAAAGCGCTATACGTGTGTGGAACTGTCGATGCTTGGAATTGAAGCGTATTTATGTGGGACAGGAGATGTGAAACAATCTCTTTTCGTCAATGGATTCTACAGCTGCATGTTTGCTTTCAACATTTAGCTTGTAGTAGACGTGCACATTCCACCGTGACGTCCTTGATCCACTGCTGAAAAGGACGCTTTGATCCCCTCTTTCATCTAGAACTGCTTTATGTCACAAAGAGGGTACAGCAAGTGCTGAAGAATGAATGACTCTCTGTGACTTTGTGTTGTCATATTATTTGTTATTTTCTTTTTTTTGTGCTTTGTTTCTTCCGGGTTGAGTGAACGTTGGCGCGTGTGGCTGCCGCTGCTCACCCGCAGAAAAAAATATCCTGTGACTGTAAAATGTCCTTGAGAGTTTTGAAAGGCACTTATACATGAAATGGATTATTATTATTATTATTATTATTATTATTATTATTATTATTATTATTATTATTTATGCATTTGTTTAGCAGTTATTATTTTTTGCCACCGAGGGGTCCCCATCATCACGTTCTACACTGTAGTATCTGTAATATGGGATGACATCAACAAAATGAAACAAATAGAGCTCAGTGTCAAAATGGCCAAATACACCCATTTAGATTAGATTAGATTAGACGAGCCATTCTTCGGCCCACAATGGAGAAATTGACATTTCCCAGCAGCAAAAACAAAATACATGAGCTGCTGTAAAAGCACCCACTCACGCGGCGCCATCTTGAAGTGGCAAAAAAGAATTTATGTGGCAAAAAACGTTTTGTAGCAGAATGGGCCCTGCAGGCCTTTACCTTGACAGGCCTCTTTTTCTTCAATTTAAAAGGTAAAAAAAATAAAAAATAATAATAACTTAAAAACAAACAAATAAATAGTGGTTCCTTTGGGGAGCTCGGGTCATGCGTGAAACAAGATGGCTAATTAAATGAACGAGTTACAATAATGAGGCAAAACACGCAGCAGCTTCTCTTTTTTCGAGGGGGGGGGGGGGTGAAAACAAGACGAAATCTTCGTTGTTGTTTTTTTGTTTCCCTGAAAGCTCATTTTTGGGGAGCTCTAATGAACTCTTATGAAAGTGTGTATGTGTGCGAGCGCGCGGCTGTGCATGTGCCTGCGTGCATGCGTGTGCTTGTGCTGTTTCCGCTCTACTCTGGAATGCCGCCAGTCCTAGCTCTTTTCCATGCGCGCCTTCCAAAAACCCAAAAAGCCTTTGATCTTATTTTTTTTCTCGCCGCCTCCTTCCCACTAATGTCTCTCTCTCTCTCTCTCTCTCTCTCTCTCTCTCTCTCTCTCTCTCTCTCTCTCTCTCTCTCTCTCTCTCTCTCTCTCTCTCTCTCTCTCTCTCACTCACTCAGCTGCTGGAAATGATGGCCGGGCTCCACGCTCGGACCAAATTTAGTCATACAAAGGGGAGGGGGGATGCAGGGGGGGTGTCAATGGGGGAGTCTGTAGGGATGGGGGGTGAGGAAGCAGGTCGGGAAGAGGGGATGGAGGGGGTGAGGGGATAGAGTGGTGTGGTGGGGGGGCTACAGGGATGAAAGAGCCAGCCGCTGCCAGATCAAAGGCTGCCGCAGCTCCGCCCCCACTAACCCCCCCACCCCCTTCCCACACTCCCACTCTTTTCCTTCTCACCCCTCTCTCTCTTTCTCTCTCTCTCACTCCAATCCTCCTCACCTCCCCTTTCCTCCCTCACTGCACTTTATAAAGTTGAGCCCGGCTCAGACGGACTGAGGTTCTCGTGCGTGCCTGAAAGACTGCAACACAAGAGGAAATCGATGAGCACCACATTTGTATCGTTACCGTGGTGCATTTTTGTGACATGCGCTACCATTTCCGTGGCGAAAAACAAAACTTTGAATGGGAAATGTTGAATGACTGTGCCAGCCGGGTGAATATTGACAGTCACAAATACACCCTTAAAAAATCGACCGGGTCACAAATTGGTCTGAGCTGCTAACTTGGGTCAATTTGACCCAACTTTCCTATTTATTATTATTATTGTTATTATTATTATTATTATTATTATTATTATTATTATTAGTATTATTATCTCTCTCTCATCTCATCTCATTTTCCGTACCGCTTATTCCTCATTAGGGTCGCGGGGGTTGCTGGAGCCTATCTCAGCTGTCTTCGGGCACGAGGCGGGGGACACCCTGAATTGGTTGCCAGCCAATCTAAGGGCACACAAAGACATACAACAGTCACTCTCACACTCACACCTAGGGACAATTTGGAGTGGTCAATCTGCCTGCCATGCATGTTTTTGGAGTGTGGGAGGAAACCGGAGGACCCGGAGAAAACCCACGCGGGTCCGGGGAGAACATGCAAACTCCACACAGGGAGGCCGGACCGGGACGCGAACCGGCGACCTCTGCACTGTAAAGCCAGTGTGCTAACCACTCGGGTACCGGGCTGCCCTATTATTATTATTATTATTATTATTATTATTATTATTATTATTATTATTGTTGTTGTTGTTGTTGTGTGTATTTTTGTGTTTTTGTTTTTTATTTTGTACTTTTGTACATTTGTATTTTTGTATTTTTAGATTTTGTAAATCTTTATTATTATTATGATGAGGATGATTATTATTATTACTATTATTATTATTGTTGTTATTATTGTTGTTGTGTGTATTTTTGTGTTTTTGTTTTTTATTTTGTACTTTTGTACATTTGTATATTTCGATCCAATTTCTAGCCCAGCAGTTTTGATATTATACATAACCAGTGACGTGCGGTGAGGTTGATGGCTGGTGAGGCACTGACGTAATTACAGTCAGATTTACAAACATATGAACTCTAGAGTAGCTTATTCACCATTTGATTGGCACCAGTTAACGTATTTTGTTTAAAATTTCATGTCAGCATTCTTTATATATACAAACTGTAGCATAGAAAAAAATAATAAAAAAAACGTTTTTATCGTGTTACCTTTACTTATAAATGAAGTCCATGCGCCGCTCCTTCTGAAAAAAGGCATCGATAACTTCTTTGTAGAAGCCTTCCTTATCTTTCTTCGCTTTTAAAAGTCTCTCTGTCTCAGGAGGCAGTGGAGAATTTTAGTTCATCTACTAAAAGTGTTTGAACACTTTAATAGCGATATGCAGAGGGACAGCAATTAGCGGTTAGCATTGTCATTGCGCAATACATGGTGAGGCTCAGCCGGCTGCTGCCTCACCGCTTAGTACTTGAACGGTAAATGTGAAAATTCATCGAATTTGAAAAAAAATCCAAAAATTGTGAAGTTAAATGGAAAAGAACTTTAAAGTCCAAATCACTAAATAAATATAACTGTTTAATTTCTTTTTTATTTGATATTGATGATGACAAGTGAGGCACGGTCTCACCTGCCTCCCTTGACTGCACGTCACTGTACATAACGCATTTTTGGGCATTTATATTGCAAATAGTTTCACCCAAACACTCATATCTCATATAACGCCGAATTGAAGTAACCCAAACAAATCCAAACAAATTTCTCTCAAAACAAAACCCAAAAAAAATCACACTCCATTTTTCTCTACCATAAAGATTTCAAAATGAGTTCTCAGTGGCTCAACTTTCTTACCGGTCTTGCAGGTCTTTCCAAGAATGACCCCTGACCCCCCTCAGTCCTCCACGCATGCTTGTTTTAAGCCCTCGGTCCACGCGTGGGCTTGTGTGCTCGGCCCATTTGTTTGGGAGAACTAAAGTGGGAGTGTCAATCAGTGCTGACTGGAGCGAAGGAGGAGGAGGAAAAAGGAGGAGGGAGAAAGCTCTATGACCAACACACGCTCACACACACCGGTTACATTTCACCGTGGAAACGCTGCAGGAGCGCTCGGGAAAGTCTTCTCCACTGAGTGTGTGTGTATATGTGTGTTTGTGTGTGTGAGTGTGTTTGTGTTTTGCTTTGTACATCACCCTTTCTTTTGCTTTTGCTTCCAATTAGTAGAAGCGCGGATGCGCACATCCGCACACTTTTTTTGACTTCTCCATCGGGATCCTTAAAGGGACTATTACATCCACTTTTTTTCCAAACCCAGTCATTTATGTGTGGATAAATCATTTTTAAGTGACACGCTGTGATTTTTGCCAGCTTTTTGTGTCTTATTTCCCCTCAGCAGGGGGTCAGCAACTTGCCTCTTACCCACCAGGAGTTCCTATACCCACCCTTACATTTTTGGCAGTTTTTTTTCCAAGAAGAGGGGTGGCAGACAGGATTTTGGGTGCCCCCCCAAAAAAGAGAAAAAAAACGAGGGTGAGACGACATGCCTCAGTTGTCAGGCGGCGGCGGGGATCCGGAGTTGTGTGCCACGGACGAAATGATCCCGTTCAAGGACGAGGGGGAGCCTCACAAGGAGCAGATCTTCGCTGAGCTCAGCCACTCGGAGGAGGAGGGAGACCTGGCTGACATCAAGTCCTCGCTGGTCAACGAGTCCGAGGGAAGCCCCAACAGTAACAGCCACGATGTGAGTCACTTGGTCAGCCCAAACGCAAAAGAAAAAAAAATGTGAAGCCTCAACCTCTGTTTCCTTCAAACAAAAATCATCATTTAACTTAGAAATAAGACCCATTAGTCAATTCACAATCAACATTTTATATCATTCTGTGTGGGGTTTTCTTTACTGACTTTTTTTTAATGAGTAGCAGTTGCCTAAAGAGGGGCTGCTTTCTAGCCCACCGGCCGTAAATTGACCACCCAGCACGGTATGCAATTTAGGTAATCAAAAGCATGTTTTTTTTGAATATGACTAATCAATTGTCTCGATACATAAAGGCCTTTTTAAAGTTGCCAATATCAAATTTTGAAATGCAATCCAATGGACACGATAAGAGCTTGTCATATTTGATCATATCAAGGCGAAATATTAATTAAAAAAAATGTCAATTTTGAATATGTCTGTGTCCATTTTGAATATTTAAAAATGTGCATTTTGCAACAAAATCAGTAAAAGGCAAGCAATGTTACGCGAGGTGACGTCATGACAAATGTCACAATGCAGAATGAGCAGGTGGAAACCTTACCTGGGCCTGCAATCTTAACACGAAAACACCTCGGCATTCAATCTAGTGAAAGGTGCTACGCTAGTTGGATCGAAACAAATGACATTTGCGAATATGTTCACTATGTTGAACAAATATTTGCATGGTTGGAAATATTTCTGATGTTTTTCTAAATATTTCTCAGATTTTCTTTGAAATAAATGACATATTTTTTCTTAATTTGAATATTTTAAATAAAGGACATGATTAATTAAATGTGACCTATTTCCTAAAAAAATCTTATAATTTTTTGATGCATCCCCCTCAAACCACACACACACACACACACACACACACACACACACACACACACACACACACACACACACACACTCAAAACTTGTGCAAATATTGAGGCAGAACTTAAAAATGAGGACATTTTTGGTATATTCTGTCATTATCCGCCGTGTTAATGAAATTTGGAGACACACCATTTGGCCTGAGACTGCAAAATGTTCCGAAACGCGATGCTGATGTGAAATAAATGTTAATTAGGATGCATGAGAAGTTCCTTCTTACACAGCTGGAAGCCATCCCATCGGTGTGTGAGCGTGTTTGTGTATGTGTCTGTATTACTTGCTCTCATCAATCCAGACAAAAACTGGGTGTTTTAAATCCATTTTTTAATGAAAAAAAAAAATCTAAACGAAATATACATATAGAAATCAAAAACGATGACGACTTTAATTGATGTAAGATTGCCGTCTGGAATGAAAATGGGTGAACTCATAGGAAAACAAATTCATTTGTAAAAGCCCCTTAAGGCCGTGGCGGCTTAATTAAGTGGGAGAGATGCTTGTGTGTGTGCATGTCTCTGTGTGTGTGTGTGTGTGTGTGTGTGTGTGTGTGTGTGTGTGTGTGTGTGTGTGTGTGTGTGTGTGTGTGTGTGTGTGTGTGTGTGTGTGTGTGTGTGTGTGTGTGTGTGTGTGTGTGTGTGTCTTGTTGACAAGTGAAAAAAAAATAATGATAAAGCATCACATTCACCCCAGGCCATGTTATTCTGCTGTCTTCTGACCACATCAGCGGCGCTGCGTGTCGAACGATGTCTGAAGGCCTTCCCAATCAATTCCCCGCCATTCAATTTCTCTCCTCTCTTTCTTTCTTTTTTTTTAATCTGGCTTCTTTTTTTTCACCCAGGCGGCAAGACAGTCCCAAGACTCCTATCACGAAAAGCACAGAGAGCATCCCGACGATGGTGAGTGTGACGCAAAAAAAAAAGATTCATTTCTCCTTCCTGTGCCTGCCAGGAATGGGGGAGACGTGTTTTTGAATGTTTTGAAACAGCAGTCATTACATTTATTTGATGTGTTAATAAATAATAATAATAATAATAATAATAATAATAATAATAATAATAATAATAATAAAAATGGTGAGTATAGTTTTGCTTTTTAGATTGTTGCTGTGCCGATGACCATTCTGTGTTTGGGAGCCTTTTACTGAGCGAGTTGCTTGTCCTCTAGCCACAAGGGGACATAAGTCTTCTTGTGCCGGTCCCAAGCCCGGATAAATACAGAGGTTTGTGTCAGGAAGGGCATCCGACGTAAAAGCTTGGCCAAAACAAACATGCGGATCATACCTCTGAAGATGGAGGTTACTGATTTGCTGTGGCGACCCCTTGAAGGGAAAAGCCGAAAGGAAAAGAAGAAGAAGGTTACATCTTCTATTTCAAGGCACGAGTTCCTGTCTCAAAACTCACTCAGCTTTGAAATGTAAAAAAAAAAGGTCTTTTGCAATACGGTGCTCAAAAATCACCTCACGGACATTGTTATACATAATTGTTTGCACCCAGTTTCTTGCATTTCAAACTGTTCTAAAAACAGCTTAAACAAACTCCCAAATCCTAAATGAATAAATAAATACATAAATAAAATGGAGAAAAAAATAAACACCCAAATCAAAACAAAAAAATACAAAATATAAAAACATTAAACACCCAAATCAAACTTTATACTCTTGATTAGTTCTTGCCTGGAAGTTGTTACAAGTGTAACAATAAGTTAACCACTTTAAAACTAAAACAACCACAAAATAAGCTGTCTTTGAGGGACAAAAAAAAACAACTTTCATAACCCTGTATTGAGCAACAGGAATATGACAGGAATATTAATAATAACCATAATTATAAACATGAATAAACTCTTGTTCTAGTTTAAAAAGAAGTTAGCTATTGTATATTTTAACCAGTGATTTAGGTCATAAGCAGAATCCACAATAAGGGCCTCAACATGACTAGAAACTTGCAATGTTGTGATTTTTTTTTTATTATCTCCCGCACGCTACCACCATAACACAAACAAAGTTACAAGAATCATAATTATACTTAAACACAAAAAAGTCAGAACCAGAATTTGAACCGCCGAGCTCTGACGAACTTTTTTGCCCTCAAAATAGTTTCATTCTTTTCTGAACACAGAGAGTGGTTG
The DNA here is from genome assembly GCF_051943395.1 of Hippocampus bargibanti. Taxonomy (NCBI): domain Eukaryota; kingdom Metazoa; phylum Chordata; class Actinopteri; order Syngnathiformes; family Syngnathidae; genus Hippocampus; species Hippocampus bargibanti. The sequence continues at coordinate 11,288,430 of NC_142743.1, read as the reverse complement.
TACTGAGTCGAGTCAGCCATGTTATCCCGAAGAGCTAAGACAGAAATGCAACACTAAAAAAAAAAAAAATCGCCACACACAAAATAGTTTTCCAGTTTTATGATCTTTCAGTGTATTTGTACAGAGAAGAAGAAAAAAAATCTTTGTGCGTGCTACACGATGCCTAAGAGCTAGCTAGCGTGTGCTTGACGAATGCTATCACAACAACATGTTCCCACAACCTCGCTAATGTTGGAAGCTAGCTAAAGATGCTAATTTTGCTCGCGATAAATGACAAATGACAGCTATCTGATATATATAATAATAACCATAATTATAAACATGAATAAACTCTTGTTCTATTTAAAAAGAAGTTAGCTATTGTATAGATTTAGGTCATAAGCAGAATCCACAATTCAATTTCTGAATGCCAAACGTTGGCGGTTCACATCGAATCAGTCATGGAGTGAACAAAATAAGAAAAGAAAGATGATTTCATACACAATATGGCTGCCAAGACCCAGCCATAGTTCGGAAATAGCTTAATGTCTTACTGCAGGAACCTCCATGTTTTTTCCACCGACTTGCTCTCAAATCAAGAATAGAATGTACATATATATTTAAAAATAAATAAATAAATATGAATATTAAGATAACTATACCGTGTGGACTGATAAAAACCATGTGTTGCCTTTCTGCGTAAAACCAAAGACCAGAAGGCCGAAGTTCAAGTCTGAACCCAGAACTACTGCACTGCGAGGCGGCCATACCAACCACTGCTTCACCATGTTACCTTTTCAAGTCATTCTTTTCTCACTCTATCATCAGAATATTTATTCATAGATTTATTTATTTATTTTTATTGGACGGTCCCGTCTGTAAATTTAGATCAGCCCAGCTGTTAACCGTCACGCATTGGTCTCAAAAAACGCCACGTCGGGGTCACCCGCGGGCTCCACTCGAGGACCACGCGGGCCTATTGTGGCCTGACCCCCGCCTTGGCGCGTCATCGCTGAAGCCTTTGAGGCGGAGTGTGCCTCCCCTTTCAGCCCCCCACCCTTTCGCCCCTTCCTCTCTTTCACCCCATTCCAGCTCTCAAACCAAACACTGTCTTTCTTCACAACAAGTTCTATGTTGCCGTCGGTCTAAATAGCACCAACACCCCCCACACCCGCCCCTTGGCTTTATGACACAGTTGAGTGGCGAGTGGCGCTGAATTGAGTCCTCTTGTATCAAGCGCCGGCTCCTCCTCCTCCTATTCTTCTCGTCGGGTCATTGAGGAACAGTTGGGGCGTCTCCTGTTTTGACACACTCTGTACGTTCTTCTAATTGTTGCTAATTGGCACAGAGGGGCTCCCATTGTTCCCCCCGCACATAATATCATTTAGTCAGAGTCCATTGTGAGGCCTCCGACAAAAGGCCGGCGGGGGACAAATGGGCCTCGGGTTAAAACGATATTATTCGTCAGTGTGATTTATTGACAAAAGACATGATGCGTCGACTTCAGAACATTTGGGATGAATCATACTAGTCAGAATAGTTTTGTTGCGCAATGTTTTGGTTGGTTAGCAAGAATTTTGTCACGCAACTTTGCCCATCCAATGTAACCATGAGCGACCAGTCATATGACCACCCCAAACAGAAACAAAGATGTATTCTTTAAAAAAAAAACCACAAGTACAGTCGTCACAATTTCTTCCTCAGAATAAGCATCATATAGAGAAATGTCGCAATTCACAAAAATGCTTGAGAGAATGTCTGTGTCAAAAAAAATATTTTTGTGTTAGATTCTTATTTATTCACATAGTTATTTATTTATTTGTGTATTTATTTATTTATGTTTATTTACTCATGTATTCATGTTTTTATTTATTTATCCACTTGTTTATTTATGTATTTTTGTTTACTTATTCATTTATTTATTTCTGTATTTATTTATTCATGTTTTTATTTATGTATTTATTTGTTTTTGTTTACTTACTCATTCACTTATTTGTGTTTTTATTTATTCATTGATTTATGTATTTGTGTATTTTTGTTTACTTATTCATTTATTTTGTTTATTTTTTATTCACTTATTTATGTATTTATTTATTTGTTTACATATTCATTTATTTCTTGTTTATTAATTTTATTTATGTATTTTTGTTTACGTATTCATTTATTTATTTCTGTATTTATTTATTCATGTTTTTATTTATGTATTTATTTGATTTTCTTTACTTACTCATTCACTTATGTTTTTATTTATTCATTGATTTATGTATTTGTGTATTTTTGTTTACTTATTCATTTATTTTATTATTTTTTTATTCACTTATTTATTTATTTATTGTTTACATATTCATTTACTTGTTTATTAATTTATTTTTTGGGATTTCCATATTCATTCATTTCTTTGATTGCTTATTTATTTATTTGTTTTTATTTATTTATTGTGTCTGTCGCGGATTAGGTACGTATTGTATATCTTAGACTTCTGTTTCAGTACAGTTATAGTATTTGTTTCATGTGCCATGACATGGCTGCTCATATTTTATTTTGTTTATTTTTTTTAATTTTTTGAATCAGTGAAACATCAGGACCTGTACAGCAAAGGCCACGGCTACCCAAGCTACCCCAGCTATATCATGATGGGCAACATGAACGACTCCTACATGACCAATGGCTCCCTCTCGCCTCCCATGCCCAGAACGGTCAGTACCAACTAAAATCCAGACTTTGCTTCCTGTGGGTGTTGGGGAAACTGAATTTATTTTGATATTCACTCTAAATCAAGGGTGTCATTTTTTTGCCGTAGGCCACATTGCAGTTACGGTTTCCTCTCGGGTTATGAATTTGAGGAAGCCATTAGAATGTTTGATCCCCTTCGCATATGACATATCGAGCGCTAAACAGATGAAGAAATAACTTTTCAAATCTGAAGTAAAATATAAAGACTCTTATGGTTTACAATGGACAATTTGAAATTTTGATTCGGACTCTTGCAAGCTTCAAGGAACTTGACATGCTTGATTTGCTTTTGCGGACCGAATAAAATGATGTGGCGGGCCAGATTGATTTTGACACCAGTGCTCTAAATCATACAAACCTTCTCCCTTAATATTGATGATGAGAGACAAGCTCTTTGAGGCTGTTCATTCTTTTGGAATAAAAGCCACAAGAAATGAAAAAAAAAAAATGGAATTGGAAGTGTTTTCGTTGAGCGAGTGTTTTCTGAAAGATGTATGAAAAGTCCGATATTTAAATATGAACACTGTGTGATGATTGGCTACTTTTCCGGCAATTGAGGAAGTAGTGTGGTCCAGAGCCTCCCCGTGTAATGGCCCTAAATATCAGTCCAGCTGCAGATCCGTCACTGACGGCTTCCTGTGTCCCCTCGCAGCTGTCCACACTAATGCTGTTATGTCCACGCATGTCTCCGTATACCACCTGGGACGACCTGCGGCATTGCCGTCGGCACTTGGCACATTATTTTGCAATATGACACAACCCATTGGATGTTTGTGTTTCTTTGAAGTTACTTGCGTCTTCATTCTTGGCAAGATTTGACATTTGATTATTTTGAACGGGTTCAGAGGCTAATCGTTGCTGCTGGGTGTCGTGGTGGTGCAACCCTTTGTGAAATCACAACAAATTGCAGGTGGTCGCCGTATTATGATGACGCTGGTTGATATTTCTCTCTCTCTCTCTCTCTCTCTCTCTCTCTCTCTCTCTCTCTCTCTCTCTCTCTCTCTCTCTCTCTCTATATATATATATATATATATATATATATATATATATATATATATATATATATATATATATATATATATATATATATATATATCTGGCAGCTAAGCAGCAGTGCACTCCATTTTGATTTGATTGCTTCAAGACACAATTCATTTCACAATCCAATTTTGTGAACTGAAAAAAAAAATACACCTTCTATCCACATGCTGGTCGAATTCTTCATGTCTGCAATCACATGGAAGCGCTTGAGGAGGTCTGCTTGGAGAGCCACCAAAGGAAATTACCTTTACCAACAGACGGAATAGACGAGGCCCAGCCGGGGTTGCTTGCTGCCAATTGTTTTATTGTCTCTTTTTTTTTCTTTTTGACAGCCCCAACCCCCAACCGCCCCACTCTTCCTCTCTTGGATCCGTCTTGAATAAAACAGTAGTCTCACCCGATGGCAGCGTCGCGGTCGCCGCAGTATATCTGCAGGCCTGGGATCAGTTTTCCCTCACATCAAAGGCTCCGTCTTTCTTTTCATTCCCCTCCATCGTCCTAGCTCACCACCAACCCCCCAGCCCCCGTCACAGTCGTTTTGGATTGATTTCCATTCACCATGACATTCCTGCACACATGCCGTCCAGCCGTGACAGAGCTGTCGGGAGCCGCTTGATTGTCAGCAGATTTTTATGTGGTTTTTTTTTTGTGTGTGTCTTTTTACACGATACACAGACGACTCGAGAGCGGTCGAATTGGCCTTTATTGGGATTGAGCAAATCTGTATTTGAAGTCAACATGATTGACACTTTGATGTAGAAATTAATATCCGTCTGTGAATAAAAATTGACCAAATACATTGAAGTGCCATCTCGTCGCATTGTGCAGACACCCGCGTTTCTGTGCAAAACGCACTCGTGAACAGGTGATTTGTGTTAAGATTTTTTATTTTTATTTTTTTTGGCACGATTTCACAGATGACGTGTGAACCGTTTGAGTCAGACTCAACCTGCCAAACCTTCAGGATATCATGACGGGCATAGGGAGGGGAATCTGGCATGTTGGCGGCTTTGAAGAGGATGTTTTTTTTTCTGAGTCGCTTAAACTCTAAATTGGGATTTCGAAATGACTGATTCTAAATAAAGACCGTGGAATGGGACTATTCCAGGAATAGTCTGCCGCCGTCATGTCCTGGCTCTGCCTAGCAAAAGAAAAAAAAACATCCACATGTTTAATTTTTAAAGAAAAAAAAGAAAGAAAGAGAACGGAAGTATGCTTTTTTGCTTGACGGGCAGGTGATCTCCATCTGTACTGTAGAAGCTTCTGAGTGCTGCAACGGCCTTGCGGGTGGAGTTTGCCATTAAGACCATTTTTCTCCGGAATACAACCGCCTCTTTGCTGCGTTGTTGTTCTTGTTTCACATTGTGATGGCAATTCGAAGACCATAGTCTACCTTTTTCCTCCCCTTTCCAATCTTGAATACCAGAGTAAACCACCCTAAACGTTGAACATAGAAAAAAAAAAGAGTTCTTATCCCGTGACTGTAAAGTGTCGTTGAGAGTTTTGAAAGGCGCTTGAAACTCAAATGTATGTTATTATTATTATTATTATTATTATTATTATTATTATTATAGTAGTAGTAGTAGTATTAGTAGTAGTAGTAGTAGTAGTAGTAGTAGTAGTAGTAGTAGTAGTAGTACTAGAGTTATCGGGTGCAATACCGGTTTCAACCAGAGGGGGCAGTTCGCAAAAACTGGCCTCCGCCATTGAGAGAATTATAGCCGCCATACTCTTGCTTTCTCCGTCTCCAAAGTCTTTCGCCCTGTCAATGCTCAATTTCCTTGTGGCAAGAAAGATGGGAAAATGGAGGGTGCGGGGAGGGCGGCACGGGTGTTACAGTGCCCCCATATTTCCCTTTGATGTAGCGGGAATGTGACGGATCGAGCCAGGCAATGTCTCGCAGCGTGGAATCACTAACCCGGGTTTACCTAACTGGATTTGGTCGGACCGCTCGGGTGTCCTCGACTCATGCCATCAGCGCTACTATGGAGGATCCCCGTTATCGAGCTATTGAGAACACTGCCTTTACCAACAAGCATCCATGTACACGCTGGATGGACTTAATGGTGACGGTCTACGACCTCCCAGTAAGACATTCGTGGGCTCCCCCCCCAAAAAAAAAAACATTTGGTAGATTTGTTTTGGAGCAGAAATTTTCTCAAAATGGCCTCCGCAATCCATACCTTGTCAGCGCGCAATGAGTCATCGTCTCATATCATCAAAAAGGGATCACCTTCTGTACATCTTCAGACTGACGCGTCATTTTTTCCTTTTCCACCTTATTGCTTAGTGTATATGTATGTACAGTGATACCTCAGTTTACGAACATTTTAGCTCGCAAACATTTCGCCTTACGAACGTTAAATTTGTGAGAATATATATCTTGGCATACAAACTATTTTTCGGGAAACACACTGAGCGCCACAATGAGTGATGTGTCATTCGCGAACGAGCCTATTCTTGGAGCACCTAAAAAGAGCTGAAAATGGCAGCCGACTTTTTTTTGTCTTCTATTCCCCGCCTCCAGTCTTCGGTTAAAGGCGCACGTGATTGGTCAAGATCCGTGGTAGAGGAGGGAGGGGACATCTCAGCGGGATACACGCGGCAGTGAGCGGGGGGAGGGCTTATAGAAACAGAAACACACACACACAGAAGGGAGACAACAGAGCTTGAAACAAAAAACAAAATTGAGAAAAAGAAAAGCGAAATGGTGAGAAAATGGATAGAAAACACAGTGACATTTGGACTCGTTTCAACTTTATTGAGTTCAAATGCAGAGTGTAGACTGCAAAGTTAAAATATCCCATCAATCAGGCTCCACAAATAACCCGCACAACCCATCTGTACAATTTGAAGAGAAAACACAAGCAAGGGAACCAGTTATTAATGAAGTTTCTAGTGTGTCTGCCTGCATCTGTTGCTGTTACAATATCACAACTTCTAAGTTGTACAACCCAGAGCTCCTTGAGACACTTTATGCAAAAAGCTATCCATTCCATCAAGCCATCAACGACCATCGCAGAAAAAATATCCTGTTACTCTAAAGTGTCCTTGAGAGTTTTGAAAGGCACTTATAAATGAAATGTATTATTATCATTATTGTCACAAAGGTAAATAAAACGACTTTATTATACTGTAGTTTATTTATTTAATTACAATACCATAGCATATTTATTATACATAAAATAAGATATATTGTGTGTAGTTTTATGGCTTATTTAGTTGAAAATTAGTTTTATGGGGACCTGAGAACGGATTATTCTCATTTTAATGGTTTCCTATGGGAAATTAATGTTCGGACTACACACTTTTCGCCTTACACACACTTTCTGGGAAGCAATTAAGTTTGTAAGCCCAAGTATCACTGTATATATATATATATATATATATATATATATATATATATATATATATATATATATATATATATATATATATATATATATATATATATATATATATATATATATATATTAACTTCAGAATGTAAATGTAGATATGGTAGATCATCTAAAGGGGCCCTTGGAAAAAAAAGTCTCCCTTTACAGGGGGTCCCAGGATTTTTTTCTACTTCCTGGAGAGGGCAGCTTCCAAAGGTTTTTGGTATGCTAGGAGAAACAGCTGGATCGCATGTGATCGTAGAGCTCAGTAATTCTCCGGCTGGATGATCTCAATAAAGTGAGCCAGTCGCGGTGACATTGATGTCATCTGCAGCGCAGCTTTTACCGAGCGGCGTAAGATGTGCTTTGCGCCAAAGGGGACCTCACACATGAGAAACACTTGGGCCTTTTCAAAGGCTTTGTAGTGCCGCCATTGACTCGCTCAGCTCTTTCTTTTTTTTTTTCTTCTTTTTTTCTAAACAGCGCCATCAACGCCCGGGCTTCCGCTTACACACCCGCTCCATATGTACAACTGTAATGATGCCATATGGTTGCAATCACCTTATCTGTGCCTTTCATGTGGCGAAATGGTGCTCGCCGTTCGAACGTACTGTGAGCGTCTTTTTATTTTATTTTTTATATATATATAGGAAACAGAAGTCGAGATCTGGCGACATACTGTAAGTAACTGGGGATTTATTTCTGAGTGCTTCTGGCTTTGTAGTTTAGCCTCCAGGCCAACGGGGGGGCACCCTGAACTGTTTGCCAGTCAGTCATAAAGAGATGAACGTCCATACACACCTTCATTACGACTAGCTAGGGAGCTATCCCGCTAGCTATCTCGCTAGCTTGATAATCCACTAGCTAGCTAGGTAGTAAGGTAGCTAGGTAGGTAGGTAGGTTGGTAGGCAGGTAGGTAGCTAGTTAGCTTGGTAGTTGAGTCCCTACATAGGTAGATAGCTAGCTAGCTAGCTTGATAGCTAACTGGCTAGGTGGATAGCTGAATAGGTAATAGGGTAGATGTGTGTATGTGTATGTGTATGCTAGCATGAAAGACTGTTAAAGTACTGTCGTATTCAGTTTTGTTTGTAGTTGCAAAACAAAGCTAAATGGAATCAAAATCCCAGTATGTCATCATAGAATCATAGATGAATGAAATTGAAGAAAATTAGGAGATTTAGATTTCAATGTTACATGACTTTAATGTAATTTTTTTAAATTATGAGAATGTCCACATGAACATGAAAGAAATGAAGTACCCGTAGTATATCCAATGGGTTATTTACATTTGAAAGACAGTTTGAGACAGAAGTGAGCATGAAACTTTGGGTAGGGTTTGGGTTTACACAATATTCTTCATGACATGAAATGAGTGGAGAGGATTTCTAATTGTAATTGGTCATTCTTGTACTTCTTCAATCAATTCACACCACGAGGCGACTACTGATTTTTTTTTCTCTCACGGGTATTCAATGCAATCATTTTATCAGAAAGTGTAAACAATTTGGTGATGCTCCGATTTTGGCTTGTTGGCGCAGGTCTGTGTTTTATAGAATTTCATTTTGAGAATATTTGCTCTTTACATTTTGAAGATATATTGTGGAGGAGCAGTGCAGGGGTGCCTTGAAAATTTTTAATGGCTTTAGATAAACATTGAGATGATTTGGAGAATGTTTTCTTTTCCCAAATGAACACATATGAACTTTCGAACTGCATTCAAATGGCCATTATATACAGAAAAAAAAATGGAGATTGGACAGCTCGCAATGGACCCCCAACTAAAACCGTGTTAAGTTTCGTTCATTGTCTTGGCTGTGACGATGACAGAAAGACTTGAACCGAGTTTGTGGCTGGAGAGACGGCAACAGTCGGCGGAATCGGATCCGGCTTAACCAAATCCGGTTCTCGCTGCTCTCCTGGAGTTAGTCAGTCGGCCAGCGGGTCAGTCGGGCCACACCTGCTCATGGGGCTTCACTCGGCACATGCGGTCTGGCGCTGATCGTGCAGGGTCAAGTCGAGAGGCCTCGCCAAGCTCGTCACTAATTCCCCCTCTTCTGTTTTCAAGGCTCCGGTGCCGACTTCCTAATCAGAAACAGAGTCATGTCCTGCCTCTGTTACAGCTCCTCGACTACCTCTGAAGTCGCGGTAATAGCCGAGGCGAATTTGTACCTCCATTCTCCATCAGGGATGATAATACTGAACAGCCATGCACCGCCGCGACATATCCTTACACGCAGTCGGCTTGACACATCTGTTGTAACTTTGATCCTGCCTCGGATGAGGGAAAATTGCCAGGTCTGCTTTATACCGCGTTGCGTGTCGATGTGGTTATAGTGGAAAAGTGACCAAGAATTATGGGATAGCCTGCACCTCTTATACTGTATTGATACTACCTTTGTAGCCTCCCCCCAACTCCAACCCATGCCTGTCAACCGGCCTTATTTTGCCGTATTCTGGAGAAATGCAAAAATTGTTCCATATAATTTTGAGATATTTTCGATTCCATTTTTGTCATTAAATATTTGCAATAATGCTAATTATAACAAATATTGCTACTTGTAAAGGGCAAAGTCGACCACCGAGAAAACAAGTCCATGCGAAAAGTCTTGAGAAGAAACAAAAGTTCAGAGAAGACGAGTTCTGGTCAATTGGAAATTTATTTTAAAAATCAGTTAAATTAAACATGTTAGCGTGTTTCTTTTCAGCCTAATATCATTCGAACACAAATTCCAATTCCTTTTGTGTTGTGGACAAATTTAATTAGCCTTAAATGTGGATTTGAAAACATTGAAACAAAAAATGGGATGCTTTGAATCTTGATACACTCCTATTAGTCACTCCGCTACTATAGCATGCTAGCAAATTGAGGCACTGTTTTATACACAAATACAGAGGCAAAAAAAATGCTTTTGTGTGCTAATTTTAGATGGGGGTGGGTTGGCGGGGGTGTATTATACACGGCTATGTGTTCCTCACAGGATTTTACTGTAACCAAATACTGTAGGGCCCTTCCTCGTTCAGTATATGCTAGCTCTGATGCTACATTTGAAGATAGCTAATGAGAGCTCTCTCTCTCTCTCTCTCTCTCTCTCTCTCTCTCTCTCTCTCTCTCTCTCTCTCTCTCTCTCTCTCTCTCTCTCTCTCTCTCTCTCTCTTTCTCTCACTCTCACACACAGGTTTTTTTCTTCTCCCTTATCTATAACTTTGATAAATCAGCTACCTCAACTGTGTACAAGATTACGTGTAGGTGTGACATTAAAACATGAAAGCCTGCGCACACTGCAAATGTTATTTTGTCTGTTTTTATTTTCATCATGGTTCTGAAAAGATCGAAAAAGACATGTTAAAACATGTCCAACATTTCCTCACGACAAAAATCAACTTTTTATGGTCGTTCCGTGACATACAGGCTGAAGAAATGCTGCTAACTGTTACCACTCTGGTACTAGCGCCGAAGCGAAACATATTTACGGGTGGACTTTGTCTCCCTCTTTGTGCGTTGATTCCGTTGCATACGGAACATACGGAACGGGAAAATGGCAGTGTTAACAGGCAATTTCAGAAGAAAAAGGGACTCGTCCTTTGTTATATGAAGGATAATGAATGAGAATGTGACACGTTAGCACTGCTGAAATTAGCCATAGCAACCGCGACACTAGCATTCATCAAAAGTCTTCGATCGCACAACATTCCCTTAGTGAGTTAAAAGATGAATAGCTGCCACAATTTGGCCCACCATTTTTTGGGGTTGGGTTGACAATAAGACCACACGAGTGAAACATGGGTGCAAACGCCGCCGGCTGTGTCCAGAATTGCCCAACGCATCAACAGAGCCCACTTTGTTGGTCGGGCAAAGAAGCAAGCGCTATAATCAATAGCCGCTCTGTGGCGTGAAGCGTGATGGTCACTGCTCTTCATCCCTCCTCCTCATCCTCCTTCTCCTCCCCCTCCTTCTCCTTCTTTTGCTGTTTCATATTTCTTCAGAAGCTCATTATTTCTTTCTGCTGTGGGTGCATGCATGTATCTGACAGCGCTGAAATATTAATGGTCCCCAGTGTAGGAGGTTGGTAAAGTAGACCTGCATAGTTACAGTACAAAGAGGAAGGATGGGGGGTAGAGTGGGTGCGGGGCGGGGGGGGGGGGGGGGGTCATGAGCCAAGCTGCTCATTGAAAGGAAGGCTTGAGCTGTTTTTTTTTTTTTTTTTTTTTTTTTTTTGGGGGGGGTTCTATTAGGATGGACAAACACTTGATGTAATTGAAATTAATTAATTATTTTTTTCGGTCAATTTTTTTGCTCACATTTTCTTCCACGTCATAAACATGAAAATACATCCATGTACAGTATTTAATTGTGTTGCATCCAGATATCTTTATTGCTTGCAACAATCACTGTTTTTCATATGATTGTACATGCTGGCGTTCGTGGCTTTGTGTGAATAGAACTTGACGATTTAGCATTGGTTGGTTGCATTTTTGAAAGGAAATAGTCATTAAAAAGTGTGAAGACGTTTTTATTTATTATTATATGCACAACTTTATTTTTCACTTCACTACTGTACAAAAAAACATGTTAAATACGCAATCCATGAACCCAATGATGAAATTACATGCCATAACAAAGATGCTCCATTTACGCATTCTCCCCCCCCGTCCCCAGGATCGGATATATCGATAGTCCGGTTATAACGATATTTTGACTCCCGAGAATATCGATATAACGAGACTTTACTGTATAAAAAAACAGTTCCATCTTTTTTTTTTAATGACACCCTAAAGTGGTTCAAATTCCAGAGGATGTAGCCCGCATTGAACAGGTGGGATTTGGCATTTCTGACACAGATTGGAACAATTCATCTCACCGATATGTTTTTTTTTGGTTCTTTCGCAAATTCTAACTGAAAGTGGAAAAACCGTCTTTCAGATTAATTCGTGGTTCATTTGCCGGTTCATTTTGTCATTTGGCTAACCTGTAAGAACCAAAATATTTGTGTGCTGAATCTGATACTGTTTATTATAATATAGACACTCCCCTATTTACGAACATTCGAGTCACGAACAACAGTACATACGAACACTTTTGTAGTAACGTATGTAGTATTCTCTATAGTTGTTCATGTACATATCTTAATAGAGCATATATTTTATTAAATGTACATTTTTCAGGCCAAACCAATACAGGTTACTGACACAATCCTTAAACATACTTATATAAACCTTAAACATACTTATATAAGCCTTAAAAATACATTCTATACAAAATATAGCACTGAAGCAACTAAAAATAATAATCATACATTTCATATGTAAGCGCCTTTCAAAATTCTCAAGATCCCTTTTTGCGGGATACTTTTTTTCCGTGCGTGAGCAGCGGCAGCCACATCAAATAGATAGCTAATAGCTCGCAAGATAGCTAGATAGCAGATAGATAGCAAATATCGAGCTAGCTAGGTAGCTTACTAGATAGTACAGCGAAATTCACCTGACGAATGACCGTTCGGAACATATTTCATCCGTAAATTGGGGAGCGTCTGTCCAGATTAACTGGTGGTTTCTGTTTATAAAATAAAATACTGAAAAATGCAAGAGGGAGAGAACCTCAGAAAAATATTTGCCTATTAAATTGAATTATTATTCGGCCTTAATCTCGCCCATGAAAATCCGCCCTGTGAATTTGAACCACTCAAATTAGCCAAGTCATTTTGATGTTGCTCCATTACAGGCCAAAGTGCATTTTGGGGAGCATAAATATGAGCTCAAAATGTAATTATATTTCATATGTAGAAAAAAAACAATAGCATGCATCATAGTGAGCAAATGGGCGGCTTTAACGGCTGGTCAAAAGGGCACACGCGGTGGTCGAGGCCATGCCACACAACGCTGTAGGAGGACAAAAGAGGCGACTTTGCTCTGCTGTCGCTTCACATTGTGTGGTCTCACCCGTAAGCAAAAAAAAAAGCTTCCCTTTGACTGTGCAAGGGGTGGTGGTGGGGGGGTAACAAAGACAAGAAGCCTGTCTTTTTTTCGGGGAACTCGTAAAACGTTTGTCGCTCCTTTCATATCGGCAGTGCAATTGAAAACAAATGTCACCCCCACCCCCTTTTTTTTTAAACCGGCCAATTATGGAGTTGCGAATATTGGAATCATTCGGCAGACCCCCTCACCCTCCCCCACCACCATACTTCTTGACGCTTTCTTCCTTGGTCACTTTTTTTCATTTTACCTCCTCCTCTTCCTCTTCTTGTTTTTGAAGCAAGCAAGATGGTGGTGGTGGGGGCACCAATGTCAAAGTCAAAACCAAGAGCATTAAGAAAACTGGCGAAATGCAATGCAGCTGCAATCCGACATGACACTGGAAAATGGGGCTGAGGAGCAGAAAGCCTCTCTCCCGAATTCCCAGGGCGTGCAACTGCTCCCGGCCTTGGCTTTGATCTCTTCAAAGCCTCCTGCCTCCTACTAGATGGAGAGTCTTGGCTGCGCGAGCGAGTGCCGGAGAGGCAGGGGAGGTGGGGCGTGGGGGGGTCTTTAGCGTTAGCATCTCCCCAACCCCTGTTCCGAGTCTGAAATCAATCGTGGTTCTGGGGTAATTACAGTCAAACGCCACGTCGTTTTTTGCTTAAAAACACCTATTTGCTGTTGTTCTTCTTAGCTTGAAATCTCGATTTTTCATCTGCATTTTTTCATCAAGTCATTTTGAAGTCCTGTTTTTATACCACCTTGTGCGCGATTACATCAAGCTGGTCTGCAAATAATGAAAATATGTGTAAAATGGACACCCACAGAAATGCATTTTGGGGAAACAATATTGTTATATAATTCCCCCCCAAAAAATCCAAACAATTCTTCCATAACATCGAATGATGGACCAATCAAGCGAAACTCTACAAATATGCTAACACTCACTTCCTCCCAACATCCGTAATATTGATTCTTTTCCCACCTTCAAATCCCATCTCAAAACCCACCTATTGAAAATTACATTCTCTGTATCGTTTTATCTCCCCTTTTTCTATTTATAATTGTATCTATTGTTTTATTTATGTGCCTGTTTTGTGACATTAAAGTGACTTTGAGAGCTTTGAAAGGAGCTTATAAATAAAATGTATTATTATTATTCATACCTGTCAAGCTGCGAGACACTGTGACCTTTCTAACGGCTCCATTTTTACTTACTTACTGAGAAAAAAAAACATACACATGTGTAATATTACATTGCGCAATTTTATGAACAAAATTTCACATGTAAACATGAATACTTTTAACAAGTTCAAACATGTTTCTAGCAATAATCAAAAATGTTCTTTGTTGGAGAGCTTTGTGGCTTTTTTTTTTTGCTGTGAACAAATTGAATTTGTCCACAGCAAAAGAATTTTCATTTGTGTTCTTACGATGTACAATGTTTCTAAAAAAATTATGAATGATATTACGGTGAAAAAAAAACACAATAAAATGTTTAATTTAACTGATTTCAAAGTAAATTAATCCACTTGACCGGACTTGTCTTCTCGGAACTTTTGTTTCTTCTCGAGACTTTTCGCACGGACTTGTTTTCTCAGTGGTTGACTTTGCTTTTTACGAGTAGCAATATATGTTTTGATTAACATGACCGCTAATATTTAATGATGCAAATAAAAATATCTCAAAATTAATTTTTGCGTGTCCCGTACAAACTTTCTTGGATGCCGTACACATCTAAAAATGTGCAAAAATCTTACAGAATACGGCAAAATACGGCCGGTTGACCGGTATGATTATTACTTCTTTTACGCACATACGTTGTACTGTATTTAAAGGACAACCGACGTCCCCGGACAAGTTGTATCCATAATTTGTAAAATGGCTTCAAATGACTTCTGCTGAGCGTATTTTACAAAGATTCCACCGCATATAGCTATATTTTACGTTTTAAGACTCGTGCTGAATATTCCGGAAGTCTTGTTTTTGAGTTGATGACGAGTCCGTACGTGACGTCATTGTAGGAATGCCCCTGACTGAAAAAAAGGACACATTGTAGCAGTCCTTCCGTCACGTCAATGCTTGTTTGGTCTGAAAACCTCGTGTTGCGCCAGAAGAGGGCGTCCAAGCTCCATATAAGGAATTTATCAGCCTGTATAAACGCAATACACTGTCATGTCTACAAGAGGTCGCCATTTTCTGCCTCTTTTCTGGGACGCTACATTGCAGTCCAGATGCCTCAAAATGACACGGAATAAATTCTTTAATCGATTGCAAACATATATGCTTTCCTCTTCAGAACTATTTGAATCATATTCTTAACTGGATGTGTAACAAGAAAACATATTATCCGAATCTGAAGCCATTGTTTTGATTCTCCAGCAATGCAAGACGTCTTGGCGTGACGTCATGAACTGGGGGCGGGACCTTCTGAAACTGAAACTTTCTCGAGGTCATTTTGAAGTAGTTTTGGGACACTTTAAGTCATTTTTATTGGTGTTTTGCATTTGACTAAAAATATCACACTGCGTGTTTTGGGTATTTTAGATGCTATAAAACGTTTTTCTAATGTCAGTTAGGAAACAAAAAAGTCACGTCGGTTGTCCTTTAAGCTAATATGCTAGCTAACACTACTGATAAAGCCCAACGCGAAGGTGTTTTTTTTTGTGTTGAATAATGTAACTCCTTTGTAACGTTCACTTATAAAATGGGTTCAAGATGGGTTCTATATGCTAGCGGTATCATTTTGACGCTGTGCTTATTTTTCTTTGTGTTCTTACACGGACATGCTAAATCAATCTAAACCGAATAGCAGTCTCCATTGGAAGGGCTTTGTCCCTATATAGCGCGTAATTTTACCCGGGCCCGGATTAGCGACTCTTGTAACCTGTAATCTGCGAGACGCACCAGGGTTTGGCAGCGTTGGAGACACCAGGGACAGACACTTGAGGGGGAGAGGTGGGGTACAATGGGGGAAAGCTGTCATCCAACAGAGCAGAAAATGGCAGCACAATGCGGGTGATTACACTTGCAGATGAAGCCAATGTGTATGGCGCCCAACGAGGCCACGGCGCTCGCTTATGAAACGTGTCACCTGCCTTTTGTGTCGTAACCCCATATGCATTTTGTCCCAATCCCTATTTGAGTGTCAAAGAGCATTATACTGTTTAAAAAAAGTCGTGTGAACTTAAAATTTCAAGTTTTATGTCATTTTAAGTTTTGCAATACCGATGTTAAATTTTGCTACTGTGGAAAAAAATGTCCAGTATTTCACAGCTAATAAGAGTTAACATAACAGCTGTTCCTTTTAGTGCAGCCTAACCTAAAAGGACAACCGACGACTCCGGACAAGATTTGTCCATAATTTGTAAAATCACTTGAAATGACTTCTACTGAGCGTATTTTACAAAGATTCCACCGCATATAGCTATAATTTACGTTTTAAGACTCGTGCTGAATATTCAGGAAGTCTTGTTTTTGAGTTGGTGACGATGCCTGACGTGACGTCACGTCTGGAACGCCCCTGACCGAGAAAGCGACACACAATGCATTTTGGGTACTTTGTTTGGTCTGAAAACATCGTGTTGATCCGTGTTGATCGCGAAATTAGAAGGAACACACATAAATAACGCGATGGTGAATCGTTGTGTGTTGCAACAAGACTACGATTTGATACTAGTTGACACAAATTCCCAGCACACAAATCAGCCCATTTCCAACGGAGCTTGGGCGCCATCTTGTGCATTTTCTGGGACGCTACAATGGAGTCTAGACGCCTCAAAATGACACGGAAGGACTTCTTTAATCGATTACAAACATGTATGCTTTCCTCTTCAGGACTATTTGAATCATATTCATAACTGGATGAGTAACAAGAAATCATATTCTCCGAATCTGAAGCCATTGTTTTGATTCTCGAGCAAGGCAAGACGTCCTGGCGTAATGTCACAAACAAGGCGGCGGGACCTTCTGAAACTCGGCATCTCCGAGGTCATTTTGAAGTAGTTTTGGGACACGTCTGTGTAAGCTCTCAGTCGTACAGGAGTGGTCCATCGATGAAAAGGTTTCTTCTTCAGAAGTACAGATGACGGCTGAAGAAACCTTCTCATCGATAGTTTTGGGACACTTTAAGTCATTTTTATTGGTGTTTTGCATTTGACTAAAAATATCAGCCAGCATGTTTTGGGTATTTTAGATGCTATAAAACATTTTTCTGATGTCAATTAGGAAACAAAAAATGGTGCCTTTAAAGATAAACATCAGTCATTTCTGTTGAAAGTTTTTCCAAATTATAGAACCTTTCAGCAAAAAAACATAGTTAGCTAGCTAACTAGCAAGTTAATTATTGCTAGCTAGCTCTATAGTTAATATCGAGCTAGCTCGCTAACTAGCTAACTAACTAGCTAGCTAGCTTGATATTTTTGTTTTTGTTTTATAGTTTTGGTGTGGCACAAAATGGTCTACAAATGCTGATAATATTGACAACATTTTTTTTTTCATCCATCAATGTCATTAAATGTAGAATGACTGGCAATACAAAACGCGGAGATTTTCTTTTCTCAAGATGTTAGACGTTGCAATTAACTTGTGTATCCTCCTTAAGCCTGACCAAACACAATCACCTCCTGTGAAAATCTACAATATAGTGGCCACATTAAAAACACACGCAGACAAACACACACATACACACACGCACACACTTTATTTTTAAACACATTTTACAGGACAAACCAGAGCCTGGTTGGGTGTAGTGTCACATAGTCGAATATCTGTGTGAGTGTCGGGGCGTGAGCTGTGGTCAACAGCATACCCCTTTTTTTCATTTTTTATTTTTTTTGTGATGTGTTTTTGGAACATAAAATGTGCTCCGTGGCTCACTATAAATTGCATTATGCTTCATTATGCATTATATCAGCTATTGTGGGCCTGTTCCGCAACCAACGCTCGCCATCACCTATTGCCACCTTTCACTGCCTTGCACCCCCACCTTCGCTCCTCCGCCCCTCCTAATAGCGCTTTCTCTCCTCCAGTGGCATATCTCTATCCCTCATGCCCCATCGTCGTCGGATCCCAAATGCAAGCTCGGCCAAGTTTCCTGCCGCAGGCGCCCAATTTACTATGGCTGGAGTGTGGTGCGGTGGGGGAAGGGAAGCGGGGGTTCGGGGGGGGGGGGGGGGGGGCTGCCAAGTTGGAGGGTAAAGTGAAGCAGCTTTGAATGTTTCGCATCTCCATTGTATCCGTTCACACTGCGGTGTGTGTTGTCACTTCATGACTGAAAACATTGGTAAAACGATACCATTGTCATTGCTTTCAAAATGGTTCTCTTGCGCATGACGTCACAGACATTATATTAATAATTTAAATGCTGAATAAGCCCTAAATTATTAACCCAAAACACTTTCAAACCATTTCACATGACCATCCTGAAAAAAATAGTTTAGATTAGATTAGATGAGCCTTTATTTGTCTCACAATGGCGAAATTTACATTTCACAGCAGCAAAAACAAAATACAAGAGCTGCTGTAAAGGCAGCCACTCATGTGGGGCCATCTTGAAGTCAAAAACAAAAATGTGCTGTCTGCTACAAGCTAAATTCTGCAAGCAAACACAAAGCTGTAGCATCCATTAACAAAAACACATCTCCTGCCCCACGTAAATCCGCTTCAATTCCAAGCCGCGACTCACAGTTCCACATACGCAAAAATAATAAGAATAGTTTTGACGCTAAGCAAAAATGCGTCCTAAATCTTTAGCATGGCCGTTCCTGCACATTATGCTAGCCGGGGATCCGCCGTTAGCGACCACTGCTACTAATAACAATTTTCAGCCGCTCAATATCACTTCATGTAATTTAACATCCCGGACATTTACGACATTGTGATGTCACACACACACTTGGATTCAAATCGTGGGGGGTTGATGTGATGCGTGGCATTGAGGCCATGCCGTGACATCATTGCCTCAGCGTTCGTTTTTTTGTCATGCAATTGCAAAAAAAAAAAAAAAAAAAAGACACAATTGGGCTTAATAACATTAACACAATAAACAGAAATAAAAATGATGATTTTCGCCATATGCACACTTGGAAGTAAATTATTGTGGGTTTTTTTTGTTTATTTTTTGCTCCCCCTCTGTGTTCGCTGATGTCACCGGCATGAGAACAAGACCTTGTTTTTTTCCCCCACTTCCCCCCCACCATCCTTCACCAGTTACTTGATGCAGGATGATGAAACCCACTTAGATATCTAGCAAGAATATATTAGTTCCTCTGACGAGCTCGCCTAGCGCTCCGTGTTTCTTTTGATCATCGAGCTGCTTCTCTCATGCTCTCTCCGGCTGATGGAAGGTACTCGCTTTCCTCGCGGGATCCGCATATTAAATAAATTATCTGAAACAAAGCCAAAGAGAAAGCGGGCCGTGGTTTGAAAAAAATATATAAAGGTGAACCGCTGAATGTATTTATGTGGCATCAAGGGGGAAAACGCCATCCGTCTCAGCGGGGAGTCTTCAAAACCGGGCGTCGTAAACTTAGCTCAGGGTACGAGGGAGGCAGGTGAAGCTTTTTATGTCCCGCCATGGTGAGGCATCACACGGGCGCCCTTCACTTTGAGCTGACCGTCATCAAACAACGCATCAAACCCGGCGGATCAATCCGCCCCGCATCTGTACCTGAGATGAAAGCTGTCGAAATGTCTGCCACCGCTGCGCCCCGCTAACATCCGATCATGACAAACAGCCAATCGGCTACTTAAAGTTAAAGTTAGCCCACAAAACAATGCCGAATTGCATACAATTTGACTTGTTACCATGTTAGCAAAATGACAACTCAAATTAGATAGAAAGCTAGCTAACTAGCTAATAAATAGCATAAAGATACTAGCTAGCTATCTGACTAGTTATTAGCTATATATTAGCTAGCTTTCTATCTATTTGAGTTTCTTCCGGGTTGAATGAATGCTGCCGCTGCTTTTGAGCTCATATTTATGCTCTCCAAAATGCACTTTGCCCTGTAATGGAGCAACATCAAAATGACTTGGCTAATTTGAGTCGTTCAAATTCACAGGGCGGATTTTCATGGGCAAGATTAAGGCCGAATAATAATTCAATTTAATAGGCAAATATTTTTCTGAGCTTCTCTCCCTCTTGTATTTTTCATTATTTTATTTTATAAACAGAAACCACCAGTTAATCTGTACAGACGCTCCCCAATTTACGGACGAAATGCGTTCCGAACGGTCGTTCGTAAGGTGAATTTCGCTGTACTATCTAGCTAGTTACCTATTTGCTATGTATGTACCGATCTATCTAAGCGAGCTATTAGCTATCCATTTGATGTGGCTGCGGTGTGGCTGCCGCTGCTCACCCACAGAAAAACTGATCCTGTGACTGTAAAGTGACCTTGAGAGTTTCGAAAGGCGCTTATAAATGAAATGTATTATTATTATTATGATTATAAAAGATAGCTAACAGATAGCTAACTGGATAGACAGCTAGCCAGCGAGATAGCAAATAGATAGAAAATAGTCATGACAATCAAACAAAGCTATATTTTCTATTTCTTCTCAAAATTATTTTTGTCCGGTGCCGGACAGAGCAAAGCAGCCCCAGAAAATGATTACTGTATTTTCCGGTGTATAAGACGCACCCAAAAGCCTTAATTTTATACAAAAGATGACCCTGCGCCTTATACACAAGTGTGCCTTATATTTGAAGTAATATTGAGGTCTTGCAACTCCTGTCAGTCACCACCATCTCCATTTCCCCCTGTAGAAAAAATAGTGCATAACCCCAGCATGGACTGAAACCCCTTAAAAGGCCTTATATTTGGAAAACTTTTATATTTTTATATATTAGATTTGCAAAATGTATTTCATTCATTGTCCGGTGCGCCTTATTTATGAAAAAAAGTTTTAAAATACACCATTCATTGGAAGTGCGGTTTATACTCCGGTGCGCTTTATACACCGGTAAATACATTAGATTAGATTAGATTAGATTAACATGTATTAGTCTCACAGTGGAGAGTTTTACAATTCACAGCAGCAAAGTGAAGAATGGAAGATGAAAGGAAAAGAAGAAGTAGATAAACAATATACAGGAGCGTCTTAAAGGCAGCCACTCTTTTTGGGGTTTTGTCATTGTCACTCGAATTCCAGGACCCACAGAATATTGAGTTTTACAACTACACAAACATTCAAAGAAACCTTCGACTCTTCTGTCATCAGAAAAAAAAAAATATATGGGTCTGGAGTTATATGAGCTTGAAATGAGGGCAGATGTCCGAAATACAATACATCCACATTGGTTTATATAGCGCTTTAACAACAGTTGAAGCTGGAACAAAGCGCAAACATGGAGAAAAAAAGGAAATGCTAAGTCCCTTGTGGAAAGGAAAAAACTTTATCGGCACCCAAACAAGAAAAAAACAAAACCCGAACTAATTGAGAATGGCGCTCTACGTCATATTTTCCATTCTTGAATACATTTGTGAATGGCAGTGAATGAGTTACACGTGAGATGTAAATTCATCCTATTTGATTCATATCCAGGATGGCCATTTTGACTTGTACTTTGACTGAAAACAACGTCACAGTGCCCAAACGGCTCCAGCACCATCACGGTTCGCCTGTTTTCTTGGTCTGATCATATGACATTCACAAGCTGAGCCCTTAGGCACTATGATGTGATTTTCAGTGCAAAAAAAAAACAAAAACAAATTGGTTGTGTTTTGTTGTGTCCTTTTTTACCATTGTTGTGGTTTTGCCAGGGACAAGGATGCAGGTGCACACGGCACAATTTGTATCTATGGCATCAGGTGCAGCAGCCTTATTGTGACATTCGACTGGGTTTAAGGACTTTGTTTTGTCCTTCCCAAATCCCAAATTAGCATCTCTTTACAACTATCAGGACTGGGGGAGAGGGGGTAAGCAGACATCCTCCATCGCGGTGTACACGCTCATTGTGTTTGCATTGAAGCAGATAACAAAAACCTATCGCAAAGCTAATGGTAAAGGGGCATGCTCCTCACGTGTTCAGATGAACTCCTTGAAGAGCTTCTTGAGATTGTCGGAGAAACCTGTTTGTTAGGCTGTGGGGGACTCGAAGGGGGGGACGGATCTGAATAGCTATTTCCTTAATTCACAAGCTAGTGGACCCTGAAAGTGGATGGTCTGATTAAGGGCTAATACCAGACTGAAAGGCAGATGTTGGACGTCTTTACCACCTAATCGCCTTAAAACACACCCAAAGAATCGGCTTGACGGTATTGTTAGAGTCTATCATGTGAATAAGTCCAAAGGTCTGCCAAGTGATCCACCATCGTGAATACTTCGTAGCCACGCACCTTCAACTTTGTCTTATTGTAATGATCACAAAAATGACGCAAAAAAAGTGAATGAGCGCGTAACACCTCGTAACCTGCGCCGAGAGACGCAACCCCCGCATGGTACGTCTCATCACCCGTGAAGACGCCGTCCTCCGTGAGCCGCCGATATTTTGGTCGCTTCTATTCTGGCTCGTCATGTGAGTAGGAGAGCATCCGTCGGAAAACTAGGTCAATATCGTCTCTCGTTGCTAAAGCGCCCCGCCCCAACCCGCCAACTAACCCCCCGCCAACCCTCCTATCCGTCGAAATATGCTCACAGCCAACTCTGGTCTTAACCCTTTCCTCTCCAAAAGGTGTATTGTGTAATGTAGCTTAGTCCCGTGCTGTCCTCTCCACAGGTAGAGTCACATTAAGAGACCCCCGTCAGCGCTGAGCTCTCAAATCCAAAGTGACAGCCATTCATGCTGAGAATATACCTGGGCACAAACTGAGACTCGAGGGAAGTGAGGCTGTAGGGTTGGGGGGGGGGGTGCTATCTAAGCGTCGCAGGCAAATCCGCTCTTGTTTGGCTCGTGCGAGGCACCCTCGATCGCGACTCTTTTGTTATTGGGAGAAGGCTAGCCGGCTAATTAGCTCATCGCTTTGATTTCCGTGTGAATTTGGAGAAATAAATACACATTTCGGAGTGATACAATTATTTCTATTTCAGCCATAAATGATGTAGTTTTACATTAAAATAATAGTCAATTTTATAATCAATTTGATTTTGATGACAACATTGTAATTAATTCACTTTTGAAGCTAAAAAGTGTATCTTTAAGTGTAAAAGTGCTTCTTCAAACGGTAACTAACCTGTGTTTGTAATTTGGGGGTTAGAAGGGGGGTTGTAAATTTATGAAGCGTTATGAAAAAAAATATATTTTATTTTTATGAGACTACCTGATCAATTTTCTTCAGTGTGAATTAGGGTGTGAAGTTGGGCGTTTTTGTTTTGAAAAATAATATTCCTATCATTCATGATTTTAATCTTAAATTTAAGATTAAAAAATGTAAAATAATATAACAACAATAATAATAGTCATAATAATAACGATTATTATTATTATATTAATATTATTAGACATTTAAACAGGTTCTTCCCCCAAGCCATTAACTCTTTGAACAGTAGCCCAAATGGAACTCTATAGTGCCTCTTTGCAATTTTTTGATGATGATACTAGTGCAGCGTGTTCGACCGGAAACAAATTCCTTGTGTGTTCTACATACTTAGCAATAAAGATTATTCTGATTCTGATTATTATTAATTGTTTATTATTATTAATAATAGTTTAAAGGACAACTGACACACTTTTTTTGTTTCCTAACTGACATCAGAAAAACGTTTTATAGCATCTAAAATACCCAAAACACGCCGGCTGATATTTTGAGTCAAACGCAAAACACCAATAAAAATGAGTTAAAGTTGCCCACAACTGCCACTAATGAGCTCAAAACTGGAGAGATTCAGAAAGTCCCGCCCCCAGTTCGTGATATCTCATCAGGATAGTCCTTCACAAACTGCCTTGCACCAGAATCAAAACAATGGCTCCAGAGAGTTCAGATTCGGAGAAGATACTTTCTTGTTACTCATCCAGTTATGAATATGATTCAAATAGTTCTGAAGAGGAAGGCACAAGTGTTTGTGATCGATTAAAGAAGTCCTTCCGTATCAATAGGAAACTGGTGAAGGACACGACATATGAAGCATATATGAAGCTCCGTGAATAAGCAATATAGCATCAACTTGGGTGATATGTGGCATATAAGGACATGAATAACAAATAATACTCTACAAGATCAACACACAATGCAGATTGTTTAATGGTTGGGCATGCAAAAAGTTGTTTAAACTTTCAAGATGAAGAGTGACGAACTTGCGGATGAATGACAGCGGTTATCCATCGCTAACTCCGGTTAGCTCCTCGTTCCAGCAGTTTGTGTGATCGGTTTGCTCCACTAATATGGTGATTGCTCTCTTTCACCATTGGAAGCAACTTTCTACCCATTGTCAGGCTGAGAGGGTGACAGCGGTTATCCAAGCGGGGATTCGCGCACTCCGGGGACCTCCTCGGCTGACACTCTACTGCTCTGGTCCGTTTGAAATGGCTGCTTTTTTCCACTGGGAATTTGTGTAAACTTACACCTTCTTCATGCGTGTTACCGCAATTGGCTCCCACAAAACGATTTACCATCGCGTTATTTATTTAGTTTTCCTTCTAATTTCGCGATCAACACAGTGTTTTTAGACGAAACAAAGTCCCCAAAATGCACTGTGTGTCGCTTTCTCGGTCAAGGGTGTTCCCTCAGCGACGTCACTCCGGCATCGTCATCAACTCGAAAACAAGACTTCATGAATATTCTGCGCGAGTTTTAAAACGGAAAATATAGCTATATGCGGTGGATTCTTTGTAAAATGCACTCAGTAGAAGTCATTTGAAGTGATTTTATAAATTATGGACGCAACTTGTTTGCCGGAGGTGTCGGTTGTCCTTTAATAGTTATTATTATTATTATTATTATTATTATTATTATTATTATTATTATTATTATTATTTATTATTTATTTTAATATTTTAAACTTCATTTGTTTTCATGACAAATGTAAAAAAAATATTTCATGCATTTTTCCATTGTTAGGTCATTGTCATTTTTTTATTTTAATATATAAAAAAACATTTCCAAATTAAGGAAAAGAAAAGTTGCTACAACGTTTTTTTCTCTTGTCTGGTTGCCAGTCAAAACACTCAGTTCTGATTGTGCGAAGGCTGTCACGCGAGTTTGCTGCTGCTGCCATTTTTATTTTGGTGCACCTCTCGGGGCCTCGTTCAACGCGTATGTCGGCGCCATAAGCTCACTCAGCCTCACTGCTAATGATAAATCATGCAGAGTTTCTATAAATAACGACAACGGAATCGGGGGGAGAAAACGCCAATGCTCTCCAAACATTTCCCTCCGCCATGCACGTGGTCGAGCTTTGCGTAGGAGATCCAATTTAAAGCTCCCAGATTAACATTCCCCGTGCTTGAAAACAGGCCAGTGGATCGCGGCAATTAGGTATTGATGCAGCCTAAATGCAGCTCGTGCCCCCCCCTGGGATATTCTGCTGTTTCATATTGCACTCCTGGATGATCTTGAGCACATTCCCCCCGCTTGTTTTCCTCCATTGTTTGACATGCTCAATGCATGCGACGCTGACTGAATGCGGTGTTCCGACAAAACCAACAAGCCCAAAGTAGACGGAAGCCAGCAGTCTAGACTGGGTTTCGTCTTCACCCTTTAATTTGACAAAAACCAAAACAAATTGAAGTGAAACCTTCGGTTCTATACACGAACCCTTTATGGCATGACCCGACATAAAATGAATCAACGACATAGTACTCTATAAAATTAAATGACAAAACAAAAATAAATGAATAAAGACAGAAAAATAAATAAATATATTTCAAAAAATAAATAATGCAGATGCTATGCCCAAACTTGTTTAAAAAAAAACAACAAACTGCTAAATTAATTAGTAGTTGTCCACTACCACTACTATGACTACTACTATTACTGCTACCACCACGATTATTCGTTCCTTATTCGTTAAAATATAAAAAATGCTATTTACCACAAAGAAAATGTGTTACTTTTTAGCTAGCTACCTAGCTAACTTGGTATGTACTCCACATAAACTTTAGTACAGTAAAAATTACAAGATTTTGCTTTGACGAAAAGAGCACATTAGCTTGCTAGCTAACACATTAGTTAGTTCTAAATATACGCAAAAAGTAATTTCTATTGTCAGTCCAAATTTGGCTGCGGATGTTTTAATGTATTGGAAACAAAATTCTAACAAAATTCTAATTGATATACATAAATATGTGTTTCAATATTTGATTTGTTAGCAAGGTTGCTAGCTGCCTGTGTTAATCACAGTGCTATCAATTTGCAGCAGTGCTAAGCACAATAAAGGGCCTCATTTTTCATTTTCTATCTTAACCACATGTACAGAACAATATATAATTTTGAGGGATATAAATGTTTTTGTTTATTTCGATTTAAAAACCTTTCTTTAATATTTATCTATGGTTTTGGTCACTGTGTCCCAAGGCTAATAGGGCTTTGTATCTTTTATTAGACACATTTACGTATCTGTAGTTGTGTGGTCCACTTTTTGCTATGGTTGAGCACTGGAGCTCAATATTTGGCCTTTTCCGTGCTTCCTTTGATGTGACCGGGCACCGCTGTGATAATAAGGGCGGTGTCCCGCCGCACGGTGAACGTCCCGCAGTTCGCCCTCGGTTCCTGCCAGACCACCACACATGCTGCCCCTCCCCACATCCCACTCGCAACACTCGAGCATTGGACCACTTCCAATATATATATAATTTTTTTCAAAGGTGATCTATTCAAAAAGAGAAATTCTATTCATAGTACCCATTGAATTGCATTTTTAAACTAAATAAACAAGATTCAAGAGAGCTTTCATCCCTTTAAAGGACAACCGACACCATTTATTTGTTTCCTAACTGACATCAGAAAATGTTTTTTAGCATCTAAAATGCCCAAAACATGCAGGCTGATGTTTTTAGTCAAATGCAAAACACCAATAAAAAATTACTTGAAGTGTGCTAAAAATGTAACAAATTGAGCTGCGAATTGGGGATTTTCAGAAAGTCCCACCCCCAGTTCGTGACATCACACCAAGACGTCTTGCCATGCTCGAGAATCAAAACAATGGATTCAGATTCGGAGAAGACACTTTCTTGTTACTCATCCAGTTATGAATATGATTCAAATAGTTCTGAAGACGAAAGTATAAATGTTTGCAATCGATTAAAGAGGTCCTCCCATATCAATTCGAGCTGTCTATAACAGCAATGTAACACCCAGAAAATGCAGAAGATGGCACCAAAGCTCCGTTGGAAATGGGCTGATTTGTCTGCTGGGAATGTATGTCAACTAGTATCAAATAGTAGTCTTGGTGCAACACACAACAATTCACCATCACGTTATTCATGTGTTTTCCTTCTAATTTCGTCATCAACACGAAGTTTTCAAACCAAACAAAGTACCGCAAAATGCATTGTGTGTCGCTTTCTCGGTCAGGGGCGTTCTAAATGTGACGTCACGTAGGGGATCGTCATCAACTCAAAAACAAGACTTCCTGAATATTCAGCGCGAGTCTTAAAATGTAAAATATAGCTATATGCGGTGGAATCTTTGTAAAATATGCTCAGTCGAAGGCATTTGAAGTGATTTTATAAATTATGGACACAACTTGTCCGGAGGCGTCGGTTGTCCTTTAAATGTAAAAATGGGGGCATTTCAAAAATATTTAATGCATTATAATTTATTATTTTATATGAATTGATTCATTATTTTTCATAATAATAGAACAATTTGACGTTTTAGTTGTCTTTAATTTGTGTGATTTGTTTTGATTATAGATATTCTTTCTTTCACATATTTTTATGATAATGTGTCATGATCTGGTTGGCGACCAACGGGTGGCGCTGTCGGCCCCGCCTGCACCTGCACAGGTTCTGGTCGTTACAATCAGTGACACTTAAAAGGACTCCCGGCACGACCATTCGGTGTCGGGTAATTGTTGAGGGTGTTGTATGCAATTGTATGCATTGTGTGCGGTGCATGTGTTTGTTTAACCTTGGCGGACTTTTAATCTTGGTTTTCTTTTGATACTTTGTATTTTTTCCGTTCAGATGATTTTGATGTTTTAGATTTTGTTCCTGCTGACTTTATTTTAATACAATTTGTCAAACACAACCTCCTGCTCCCGCCTCCCTGCTTTTTGGGATCCGGACCCGCCATCACCACCTTGCAAAACGTGACATAATGAGGATTATTAAGATTTTATTATATATTTAATATAATTTATTAATATATTATATATTATATATAGTTGTATAAGGAAACAGATCAATTTAAAGGCTTTCCCTTGTCGACTGACTGCATGAGCAACTTGGATTATTTGTACCATTCCATCTTTGTACCTCAATGTTATTCCCCCCACTTCTGTTTTTTAGAAGCTCTGTGACATCTAAAAATTAAGAGTGTCAACACAGTTTTGAGAAAGCGTATTGAGCCTTTATTTTTATTTTTTTCATCCGGGCCAGGCTCATTTCACACAAATTCTCCTCATCAAGCTCATCGTTGCCACATACAGAAACGAGAGAGCGATGGAGGCGCCCTCGGTTTGCTTGGAGCGCACGCGCTTCCTGCCAGCTGGAGGATGATGGGTAATCCATCTCATGCTGTTGGAGACGTTTGCCTGTTAATAGCGCCTTTGTGCTGGCGTGTAGACTCATTCAAGGCGTGCCGCGGAGCGTGACCGCGTTTGACACTCCTACGCCGTGTGCGACACGCCACCGCTTGTCAAGCGGTGGGGTCGGGGCCGGAAATGTATCAAAGGTGACATGGTTGTGTTGCTATGTCAACAACAATGTCGTACGTAAATAGCACATAGTAACGCTGTAGCTATATATGCTGTTCTGTCAATCAGACTCATTTTCGGGTGCCATATATTCTTATATAAAATTCTTTTGTAAGAAAAAAAAAACATAATAATATACCATATTATATATATATATATATATATATATATATATATATATATATATATATATATATATATATATATATATATATATATATATATATATATATATATATATATATATATATATATATATATATATATATATGCCCCCACTGAAGTCCTTCGCTCGCCGTTTGATTCCCTCTGATGTAGCATTTTAATCGTAAATTTGGGTCTCAGGAAAGGCCTCCCTGAGCTGTAAAAGTTTGTTAAACATATTACAGAAGATCCAAAACACTCTTGGGAGTTTAGGACTTGATCCTTAATCCCATTTTATATGTTGTCTTCCCCTCCTCCCCTCTTCTCCAACTGGCCTCGGCCTTGAGTGTCAGTGCTTCCCTTCAGCGGCAACTCTTGACTAGCATGCAGGATTTATGATTAAAATGCAGAGAGAGAGAGAGAGAGAGAGAGAGAGAGAGAGAGAGAGAGAGAGAGAGAGAGAGAGAGAGAGAGAGAGAGAGAGAGAGAGAGAGAGAGAGACAGTCAGGCGATCATGGGGGTGTCTTCACTGATGTAAATGTGTCTCCAGGGCAGGCTTTTCCTGTTATTCGTAGCCTCCTCCGTTCGAGTCCCAACGCTCGGCTCTTCCTTGTTCCACTCATTACACCCCCCCCCCCCCCCCCCTTCATGGCTTGTGTCGCTCCTCCGCACCTGGCTTGCGGCGGGGCTTTCTTCTCCATTAATTGGGTTTGGCTACATTAAGCCCCCCGGACAAAAAGACGTCCCTGCCAAGAGATGGTTCCCTAGTTAGCCGTACGCGGCAAGCTGTCGGGGTTCAACTCGCTGCACAAAATGCTAATTGGTTATTTATTTAGGCTTCCTCAGGTTGGTCTCTACTGGTTTTCAAAGGAGTGGGGGGTGGGATGCGCTAATTTTGCATTGTGTTGTCAGCGTTTCTCTTGGGGATGGCGTGGGGTCACTTTCTGACCTCTGTGAATGTAAAAAAACAAAGCCATAAATTACATTCAATTAACTTCAACATTAAATAAACTCAAGTTTCCAAACATGTCAACAAATAAAAAGTTACCTTTTCCAGCTTGTGTACGAATCCCAAAGCAAGTGAACATTCTTTTCCAAATAACTGACCGAACGTGTCTCGTGGTGACAACGGTAGCGGAACCAACAAAAGCAGCGATGTGGTTTTCGTCCACTTGTTGCTATTTTAACGGCAGACGTACGCTATCCATATGCTGACGCGGTAATTCCGGGCGATACCGGATAATTGTGACATTGTCGAAGTTTAATTTGAAAATGAAATTCAGAAGTCTTGAATGAAATTCTCCTTCAGCTGCACAAACCCCCGCTAGAAAAACGGTCGAGCGTTAAGATTGCTGCATGCCAGATGTTGAATTTTATATTTTTACAAACCCAACAAAAGCGTGATATTGCATGTTCTGGAACCCATTAACTTATTTGTTACATATTTTGATGTATTTTTATGCTTTATAAAACTTTTATGTCTGAATTTGCGAGGAAGTAGAACGGGTTAGGGTATTAATATGGAAAACGTGCCTCAACTTACAAACTTTTCTTCTTACCACTCGACTATTGGTTTTTTTTATCCCTCTTGCATTTTTGACCAATTCTATCTTTCACCATCATCAATAAGCTGGTGAACAAATTTACAAATTCACCAGAGCAGATTGAGCAAATGTCGAAGGGGCTCAGTGTGAGGTTTGGTGCGCTCATCAGAGCAACTCCCGCAGGTTTTCCTCCATTGCATCATTTTATTGCAAGTTGACAGCAAGAACCCAAGCAGCGGTTTTCCCAGCACACTTTTCTTCTTGCCAAATGCGGAGAAGAAGCCTGTGGAGTTTATGCTGTCATTACACTTGGGCCCCGTTCCGGTTTGGCGCTGAGATCACAGTGTTGACATTAGAGTACAAGGGTGTCAACATGCGAGAAACATTGAACTAAACAATCAGAGGGACCGACATTGAAACAGTTTTTTTTGGATTGAAGGACACACACACACACACACACACACACACACACACACACAAAAATGTATTTATGTAATAGCCATTTGGTTTTAGTGAGAGACCTGAATGCATGTCAGCTGGTTTATGAATGTATTTATTTTTGTTTTTTTTATTTTTTGTTGCTGTTATTGTGTCAGCCTTTATTTGATCAAAACATGTTCCCAAAGCTATGCTAACATTGTGAACGGTTTAAAAAAACTAACAAATAAAAAAACAAATAAATAAATACATTTATAAGTAAATACAAAAAATAATAAATTAAGTAATGCTAACTCAAAAAAATTAGCATGTTTATTTATTTTTTTGTAATATTTTTTTTTTCTCTGTCATTAGCTCGGAGCTTTATTCAATTAAAACATATTCCCAAAGCTATGCTGACATTGTGAACAGTCTAAAAATAAAAAAAAACAAATAAACAAAAAAAACTAATAAATACATAAATAGATAAGTAAATAAATAAATGATGTGATGCTAATGGAAAAAAACAGCAGGTTTATTTATTTGTTTTTATTTTATATTTTAGCTGCCATTAGCTCGGGCCTGTGGTTGATCAAAATATGTTCCAAAAGCTATGCTAACATTGCGGACAGTCTAAAAATAAAAAACAAACAAACAAACAAATAAATAGATAAGTAAATAAATAAAGCGAGGCTAACGAAAAAAAATCTGCAGGTTTATTTATTTATGTGTTTATTCACTTATATATTTACTTATTTATATATTATTTTTTTAGCTGTCATTAATTAGCCCTGGCCTTTATTTGATCAAAACATGTTCCCAAATCTACACTAACATTGCGAACAGTCTAATAAATAAATAAATAAATAAATAAATTGACAAGTAAATAACTAAATTGATGAATATATACAATGCAAAGTAAGCTAATGCTAACCGGGGGAAAAAAAAAAATCATCTTTACCATAATTCATATTTTTATCGTAATAGAATGAGAGGTGTGTTGATGAAAATTGTGTGTTGATGCTCAGATCGAGCCTTTCAGAAACAGAAATGCTCAAATGTGTTTTTTGAAAGGAAATTCATTGTGCGGAACTGACCCTGGCAGGGAGCTGCCTCCTTGCGGGAGCCGCTCCAAAATGTTGCAGCACGGGCAACCACAAACTTGGCATGCTGCTTCCATTTGGGGTGGTGAAGGGAAACGATTCATTTCTTTCTCTTTCTCGATCTTTTTTTTTTTTACACCTTTCCTCACGATCATTGTCAAGCCTGAAACCATGTGCACGTTCGTGCAGCGTTGGGTAACTTGCTTCTCCCTTTCCGTTTCACAGCATTGCTTTTTTTGCACCCAATTATACAATTTCTGCTGAGTGGAGGAGAAGGGGTGAGGAGGGGAGTAGGATTTTTTTTTTCATAATAATCACTTCCCACTTGTGTAATTTATATGCAATGAGGACTCCTCATGCCTGCAGCGACAATGGGGTGTGCGGCGGGAAGCGTGTGAGGTGGTTCAAAAACAGCCGCGGAGTTGGCGGTGGCTGGCGGATTCTCATGCTGCTTGATTGTTGGACCCCTTTTGATAATGAAAATGTGAAAACAGGGGCTTTTTTTACACCCCCTCCCACTCAGCTCCCACATAAAAACATTCTCCATGTATCTGTGTGGGTTTTCTCAAAGTGCTTCCACCCACATTCCAAAAATGTGTTAATTGTAGACTTTTAATTGTCCGCAGGTGTGAATTTTTCCTCTGAGTTTTAACTCATTCACTGCCATTCACAAATGTATTCAGGAATTGAAATTATGACGTAGAACTCCATTCCTGAATTTGTTCGGGTTTTGTTTTTTTTTATGCATGGGTGCCGATAAAGCGCTGGCTATTGGTTCTGGCAGTGTATTTCACTTCCAAGAGGGGGCGGCCTTTGCCTTTTGTCCATGTTAGCACTTTATTGTGAGCTTAACCTGTTGTTAAAGCACTATATTAATCAATATGTATGTATTGTATTGTATTTTGAACAGCCGCCTCCATTTCAATCTTGGATAACTCTAGACCCATATACTTTAGGAATCAACTCTTATTTTCTGATGAAAGAAGAGAGTCTAAAGTTTCTTAGGCTGCATTGAATGTGGATTTAGTCCTAAAACTCAATATTCTGTGGGTCCTGGAATTCAAGTGTGACAATGACAAAAACCCTGGCACTGGAGTGGACACATTTTTGCACGTCTGGCAGTGAATGAGTTAAAACCATGTCACACAACACAAGGACATTTTTGTTCAACAGCAAGCGAAGCAACCTGTTTATCAGAAAAAAAGTTAATTCCTAAATTATATGGGTATGGAGGTATCTGAGCTTGAAATGAGAGCGGCTGTCCAAAATACAATACAATACAATACAATACAATACAATACGTACATATTGGATGACATAGTGATTTAACAACAGCCGAAGCTGGAACAAAGCGCTAACATGGAAAAAAAGGGAAATGCTGCCCCTTGTGGGAAAGAGAAAACATTACCAGAGGCCATGGCCAGTGCTTTATCGGCTCCCAAGTACAAAAAAAAAAAAAACAAACAAATTCAGGAATGGCGCTCTACGTCATATTTTCAATTCTCGAATAAATTTATGAATGGCAGTGAATGACAAAACACAAATTGAGCTTCGGTTGTCTCCGTGCATGGAACTGTAACGGGTTGTGCACTGCTGCAAGTATCCATAAATGTGCGTATTGGTCACAGAGGCCTGACCGATTTCCTCGCTTGACTTCACCACAATCGGGCAGCCGTTTATTAACAAGCTGACTGAAATCCCATCGGACAAGCTGTACCAAAAATAGGGGGCTTCCTGTGCTATGTGGGTGGGGTCTTGATTTTTACTACAAAGGGTCACCGTCCTCTTCCAACCTGAATCTTGTGAACAAATGTTCCTGACCCCCGCCCAGATAAAATGATAATCATCCAGCCACTTCTTATCTTATTCCCACACCATGGTGAATGTCAGTTGCAGACGTAGCCCCTGGTGAGGGCAGGTACCGGTCGCACCCCTCCTCACCCCTCCTCGAGGGTTCCTAGGCCTGCCCTTATCCCAAAGTGAGGTTTGAGATTCCCACGCTAAGTGATTATAGCCTTTGTAAGACAACCTTGTTCACCTCTGTAGAGACCGACGCATTGACCAAGGCGAAAAGGAGGGAAGCTTCCATGAGCAGTGTGAAATGGGGGGTGTTTTTGTCGGAACTGCAGTTAGCTAGGAGAAACGAGTTGAAATGTTATATTGTGGAATGTCACAAAGCCTTTTTAACAACATGATGACAGTTTTGCAGCCGGCTAGCTTATTGCTTAAGGCTAATTAGCATCTATGCAATTTAAACTCTTCAAGCAGCTTTTTGAAAACAAATGATGAGGCAACAACATGTCGACCAGCAACATAAGAGTACTCACATTTATTCAGTATATCCTTCATCCGATACAGAACAATACGATTGTCACTCGAATTCCAGGACACATAGAATATTGAGTTTGAGGGCGACATGAACATTCAATTATTGCGTAAGAAACCTTAGACTCTCTTCTTTGTTCAGAAAAAATACGTTAATTCCTAAATTATGAGTCTGGAGTTATTTGAGATTGAAATGGGGGTGGCTGTTCAAAATACAATACAATACAATACAATACATACATATTAATTAACATAGTGCTTTAACAACAGCTGAAGCTCACAACAAAGTGCTAACATGGACAAAAGGCAAATGCTGCCCCCTCTTGGAAATACATTGCCAGAAGGCATGTCCAGCGCATTATCAGCCCCCAAGCATGAAAAAAACAAAACCTGGACAAATTCGGGAATGGCGCTCTACGTTTTATTTTCAATTCCCGAATAAATTCATGAATGGCAGTCTTCTTCTTCTTTTCCTTTCGGCTTTTCCCTTCAAGGGAAAAGCATGCAGTGAACGAATTAAAAATGTCTAATTCAAGCTAACGATTTGGCCAAAATGTGTACAGTGTGACTAAACATAGTCATTCTTTATTTATGATGTCATTGTTGAATGTCTTTATCCGGCACGTTATTAAGTGAAAAATTTCCTCATTAAAAAAAATGTTTTTTTTTTTCTTTTTTTGTGTCTGTGAAAAGGTGTCGGGGTTTGCGGGGTGGTGATGGTGGTTGTGGATCCCAAAATAAGCAGGCAGGAGGGAGCAACAGGATGTATTTGACAAATTGTATTAAAATAAAGTCAGCAGGAACAAAATCTAAAACATCAAAGTCATCTGAACAAAAAAGTACAAAATATCAAAGAAAACCAAGAGTAAAAGTCTGCCAACAAACTTGACAGGGTGAAGAAAACTCATTCAATGCAATGACCCGACACCGAATGGTCGTGCCGGGAGTACTTCTAACTCCCACTGATTGGAACGACCAACACCTGCTCGGCTGCAGGCAGGGCTGACAGCGCTATCCGTTGTGCGCCAACCGGCCCGTGACATTCTGCCAGTGATCGGAACGACCAATGGCTTTTGCATTCATTTCAATTTGCAAAGACAATTTGTGATTTGGGCGGTTTTTGGTTATGAGTGTGATAGTGGAATACATTAACTCGTATCTCAAAGCACGGCTATGGCATACAAGTGTTACAAAACAACAGCACAAAAAAAATAACAAATAGAATGAAATAATGGCATGAAATGTTTCCATGCACTCCATTCTCCACCCAGTAATGAGTGCGGCACACCATCAGCGTCATGTGGTTGCCAAGATTGTATTCCGCACACTAGCAGCGTCGTGTTCCCGTTCGGGACGTTCCCAGAAAGTGGGGGGTCTACGGATCGAGCACTGTGCCAGTCTGTGAGGGGTTCTGGGAAATGCATGCATTCCAGTCACACCCCCCCCCCCCCACCCCTAAATCAAAGTGTGTGCAATTGTGTGTGTGCGTGTCAGGATTGGGCGAGCAAGCGCTGGCTAGCCTCGGCTGCTAAGCACTTAGGAATGTTGCCTTGGGACTCCACCACGAACGCACCACCAAAACAAAGAAAGATCCTTATTGCCATACGGTGATAGACAGCGGCGTGCCCCCGAATTAGTCGCCTGGGGTGTCATCGACTTCAGACAAATAAACGCCTTCCTCAAATAGACCACCTTGCCCCCTCAGGGAAAAGAACCAGGCACCACGTGTAATGACGAGTGCATAAGGGCACAATTTTCACCCGGAATTATTTTTTGGATGACAAATAATGTCTTAATTCATCTATCTATGCAGATGGCCTATAGTGACAAGCAAAAACACATAAATGCTCTTTCGCTAGATGTCGGAAGGTGCGCTACTGTGGCGAAGGCTTGTTGATTGCCTGGTTAACGTTCTAGACCACAAGTGGCAAAGTCAAGGCCCGTGGTCCAAATCTGGCCTGCCACATCATATTATTTGGCCCGCGAAAGCAAATCAAGCATGTCAAGTTTCTTGATGCTTGCTAAAGTCCCAACCAAAATTTCAAATTGTCCCATATAAACCATAATAACAGTCCTTATTTTTGACTTCACATTTCAAAACTAGTTATTTGTTCATTTGTTGTGCGCCTATATGAAATATGTGGAGGAGACTGTAACTACAATGTGGGCCGGTGCAAAAAATGAGTTGTTCTAATCCAGACAGAACACAACAAAATAATTGTAAAAAATATTTTTACCTCTCTTAGCATAGAAAGAACCAAAAAAAGTCTATTGAAACAACAAAATGTAAAACCAAGCTTTAAAATTGTGTCTAATGAAAGCCTACTAGCATAAGGCTAGCATAAGGCTAATATATTCATATAATAAATTCAAGGAAATGAGGAGAAATTTCATGGTAATCATCAACCTTTCAAAAATTCACACACACCCAGTTGGATTTACCCGCATTTTGTATAGATAGATAGATAGATAGATAGATAGATAGATAGATAGATAGATAGATAGATAGATAGATAGATAGATAGATAGATAGATAGATAGATAGATAGATAGATAGATAGATAGATAGATAGATTAATACATGTGTAATGTAGCAGCTCTATCGGGCCGATACCCCCCCTCACTTTCGATATGATGTGTACTTGTGGAGGCTGTTGAAAGCAACCACTTATATATAAGGCAAAAGAATAATATTCAATCCATTTTAGTTGGATAGTTTTTGCTTTTTTGAATGTTGCTGTGCCGATGACCATTTTGTGTTTGGGAGCCTTTTACTGAGCGAGTTGCTTGTTCTGTTGCCACAAAGGGACATAAGTCTTCTTGTGCCGGTCCCAAGCCCGGATAAATACAGAGGGCATCCGATGTAAAAGCTTGGCCAAAACAAACATGCGGATCAAACCTCTGAAGATGGAGGACACTGATTTGCTGTGGCGACCCCTTGAAGGGAAAAGCCGAAAGGAAAAGAAGAGTCAATTTTAGTTGTCAAAATGGATGGACGGATGTCAAAAGTGCCATTATACTCTATCGGCGAGTATCGAAACGTGATATCAAACGTCGCTCGGATTTGTTTTGAATTCAAACTTGAGTTTGACGTGACCGTTAAGAAAATAAAAGTGTTTGAAGATGCCTCTGTTAGAAATCTGGCGTGCTGCGCTGTGCAAGTCTGGGCTCCATTTGCGCAATGTACTTTTAGCGTGGTTAAGCGCTACCATGTGTTCACGGCTATTGAAGCATGTAAGCACTGTTTGCAGAGGGAGGGAGCCACAAGATGGGAGGGTAGGGGGGCGGAGGGTCCGGCCACAACTTTTCAAGGCTTGGCTCAGGACTATTTCAGCTGTCAAAAAGGCAGGCCGTGAGTCAGCGATGATATTGAGAAAGCGGGGGTGTGGGCCGCTGATTCCGCCCCTTGTTGCAGACTTCTCTCTTCTCTTCCCAAGCCTCCCCCACCTCTCTCACCCCCTCACCCTCCCTCGGCTCTTGCTCTGAAATGAACTCCCCTTATTCACTGGCTAATAACCACCTTTGATCTCCCGTCTGAAAGACCCTTCGCTTTTGCATCCCGCTCTGCGGCATACTCCCATTTGAATACCCCCCCCCCTCTAACTCTCCCCCCCCCCTGTCCAAAAGGCAATTTGTATTTTCCCATGTCTTACAGTCAACATTTGCACAGTGCGGAAATTCTATTTGCCATTTTTTGCAGAACATGACTCAAAAATATTCAGAAAATTATGTTTTATGAAAAATAAATCAATTAAATATTATTTTAAAATTTATATTATAATATATTATAATATATTATAAATAAATAAATGAATGAATGAATAAATACATTGGTGTGAGTATGTGTTACTGAAGGGTGCTCATCAATAAAATGTATTATTATTATTATTATTATTATTATTATTATTATTAATAATAATAATAATAATAATAATAATAATAATAATAAATGTTGACATATTTAAATACATATATGATACATGAATTTATTAATTAATAAGCAAATGAAAAATGCATAAATAAATGAATAAATAAATACATAAATAAGTATTATTTTAATGCATATACTTAAATATATAACAAAGTGAATAAATAAATAAATAAATAAATAAATAAATAAATAAATAAATAAATAAATTGGTGTGAGTCTGTGTTACTTTCGGGTTGAGTGGCTGCCGCTGCTCACCCGCAGAAAAACTTATCCTGTGACTGTAGAGTGTCCTTGAGAGCTTGAAAGGTGCTTATCAGGAAAATGTATTATTATTATTGTTGTTATTGTTATTGTTATTATTATTATTTTAAATAAACACTTGTTAAAATATTGAAATACATATATTACAAATAAATAAATTAATTAATGAGCGAATGAAAAATGCATAAATAAATGAATAAATAAATACATAAATATTCTTTTGATACATATATTTTAGATATATAACAAAATGAATACATAAATAAAATAAATACAAAAAAATAAATTACTAAATGAATGAACGAATGCATGAAGAAAGAAACAGAAAGAAAGAAAGAAAGAAAGAAAGAAAGAAAGAAAGAAAGAAAGAAAGAAAGAAAGAAAGAAAGAAAGAAAGAAAGAAAGAAAGAAAGAAAGAAAGAAAGAAAGAAAGAAAGAAAGAAAGAAAGAAAGAAAGAAAGAAAGAAAGAAAGAACAATTGGGAGGTCTAAAATTAATCGTTTCATTTTCTCTGGTGCAGTCCAACAGAGTTCCCGTGGTGCAGCCGTCCCATGCCGTCCACCCACTCACCCCTCTGATCACGTACAGCGACGAGCACTTCGCCCCAGGTTCCCATTCGGGTCATCACGCTCAGGATACCAAACCACAAGGTACGCCACACCGTTTCCAAAACTCACTTAGTGCTTTTTGTTATCATTTGCAGCTAAAACAACCTGCTTGCATTGTTTCACAGATGTTTTATAGTAAAACTCGATTGGAGAATTAAAGGTAAATAATGTTGGGATCGGCCAAAATTGTAATTTGCAGTTCAGGCTTTTTTTTCGATCTGGGGATCGGCCAGAATATTGTATTCCTATACCCAATTTTCCGAACTACAGTAAAGTCTCGTTATATCGATATCGGATATATCGATAGTCCCGGTTATATCGATACTATTTCTATGCAGGCACAGAGAAAATTACATGCAAACAGGGTCGGATATATCGATAGTCCCGGTTATATCGATATTTTTTCGGACTCCCTTGAATATCGATATAACGAGACTTTACTGTATAAGGCGCACCGAAAAGCGGTGAATTTTCTTAAAATCCGCCGGTGCACCTTATATATACGAATCAATATTCTAATTTCTTTAATGTAGTCCTTGAAAGGATAACCGACACCTCTGGACAAGTTGTGTCCATAATCTGTAAAATCACTTCAAATGACTTCTACTGAGCGCGTTTTACATAGATTCCACCGCATGTAGCTCTAGTTTACGTTGTAAGACTCGCACTGAATATTCAGGAAGTCTTGTTTTGGAGTTGATGACGATCCCCTAAGTGACGTCACGGAGGGAACGCCCGTGACCGAGAAAGCGACACATAATGCATTTTGGGTCCTTTTTTTCATCTGAAAACACCGTGTTGGTGAATCGTTGTGTGTCGCAGCCAATTGCGGTAACACGCATAAAGAAGATGTAAGTTGACACAAATTCCCAGCGGACAAATCAGCCCATTTCCAACGGAGCTTGGGCGCCATCTAGTGCATTTTCGGGGCGCTACATTGAAGTCCAGATGACTCGAATTGATACGGAAGGACTTCTTTAATCGATTGCAAACATTGATGCTTTCCTCTTCAAAACGTTTTGAATCATATTCATGACTGGATGAGTAACAAGAAAGCATCATCTCCAAATCTGAACTCGCTGAAGCCATTGATTCTGGAGCAGGGCAGTGTGTGACCAATAGTGACGTCACGAACAAGGGGGCGGGCCTTTCTGAATCTACCCAGTTGCGAGCTCATTTTGTGGCATTTTGGGACACTTTAAGTCTTTTTTATTGGTATTTTGCATTTGACTAAAAATATCAGCCTGTGTGTTTTGGTTTTGGGTATTTTAGATGCTATAAAACGTTTTCTGATGTCTATTAGGAAGAAAAAAAATGGTGTCGTTTGTCCTTATAATGTTCTGTAAAGTGCTTAGTTACAGCTGCAATGGTTGTCAATGCTTATTATCAATAAAGCCGCACTGTATTGTATTATATTGTATTCCCTTTCATGTGGCTCCATCTGGTGGATTCATAATGCAACCGCAGCCACCTTTGTAGCTTCTATCCTATGCTTCCTTATAATGCGGTGCACCCGATATATGAAAACAGTTTTTAAACAGGCCTTTCGTGGAAGGTGCGCCTTATACTCTAAAATGCCTTAAAATGTTATAAATATACTAATCATAATACAGTGAAACCCCGGTTTACGAACCCCTTGGCTTGCGAATTTTTCGGTTTACGAACGTTACATTTATGAAAATGTTACCTTGGCATACAAACTATTTTTCGGGATACACATGGAGCTGCCACAATGAGTGATGTCGTTCGCGAACGAGCCCGTTCTCCTAACAAGAAAATGGTGGCCACTGTTTTTGTCCTCTATTCTCTGCCCCCAGTCTTCGGTTAAAGCCACATGATTGGTCAAGAACGCAGTAGTGAGGGGAGGTGGTTTAAACGTTAAAGAGAAAGGCAGACGACAGAGAGAGAGTGACAAAATGGAGAGAAAACAGTGACATTTGGACTCGGTCCAACTTTGGTAGTCAAAAGCAGAGTGTAGACTGGAAGGTTAAAAGTTCCCATCAATCAGGCTCCACAAATAAACCGCACAAGTCATCTGTACACCTTGATTAGACATGAAATAAGGTATATTTTGTGTAGTTTTAAGGTGTAGAAAATTAGAAAGTAAAAAATTATGTTTTATGTGGAACTGGGGACGGATTATTCTCATTTTAATGGTTTCCTATGGGAAATTAATTTTTGGGATACACATTTTTCACCTTACACACTCTGTCTGGGAACCAATTAAGTTTGTAAATTGAGGTCCCACCGTAATTGTGTTTGTTAAAACTAAAATACATAAATATATGGGAAGAGGACTTTGGAAAAAAAGATAATAAATCACAATTACAATGTTAAAGAAAAAAAACATGTACGTCTTGACGTTTTTTCCGAGTTGAAAGAGAGGCTGAAGGGTGAAAGTCGCTAAAAATAAACCCGAGCATGCTTTGGCGTCCGCTGTCAAAAAAAAATAATAATAAAATCCTCAACTGTCACACATCCGAGGCGTCTTCACCTCGGTTCCCACGCCAAACTCATTTGAAGGCGCCCGCGGGACGTCGCGCTGCCCTATCTCGTCTTTTATTATCATCCGCTCCCTTGCACCTTTTCTGTCGCTTCTTTTGTTTGTTTTTTATTTTCTCTCCGCCTCACCTTTCTTCTTACACTTGAAAAGCGGGAGTAATTAGACGACGA
Organism: Hippocampus bargibanti; assembly: GCF_051943395.1. Taxonomy (NCBI): domain Eukaryota; kingdom Metazoa; phylum Chordata; class Actinopteri; order Syngnathiformes; family Syngnathidae; genus Hippocampus; species Hippocampus bargibanti. The sequence goes on along the minus strand of NC_142743.1, from coordinate 11,246,538 downwards.
TGATGATGATGACGATGATGATGAGGTTCAGAGGGAGCGCCTATAAATAACAAGGTGGAAGTGAGATGAAGGCAGCTGAGACGCCAACAAAAAAAAAACGCCTTTGTTCCACATCTGTCAGAGGGAATCGGCCTTCAGAAGGTATTTTGCGAGCAGGAAATAGTTTCTGTCGATCACGGCGGAACAATAAACGTCGCCGTACAGTTGATGAAGTTTGCCGCGAGGCTTTTAAGGAGATAAAATTATTGCGACAGAAATACTCGCCATAGAGTCGATATCGCCAGAGTGCGCATCTTGTGCATTTTTACACCCAATTTAAGGCATTTATTTTTCTCCATTAAACTACCCCAAAGGTTAATAATTAGAGAACATTTAACACCATTTTTTTCGTCTTGTTGAAATCAGAAAACATCACATGCAAATACAGTGATACCTTTGCTTCTGAACATAATTAGTTCCCAGACAGATTACGTAAGGCAAACACTGTGTATCCCAAAAATTAATTTCCCATAGGAAACCATTACAATGAGAATAATTCGTTCCCAGTTCCCCATAAAACATCATTTTCTACTTTCTAATATTCTAAGCCTTAAAACTACATAAAATATACCTTATTGTATGTATAATAAATGTGCTATGGTATTATGATTAAAGAAATAAACTGTACTATATAATAAAGTCGTTTTATTGACCTTTGTGATGGTCATTGATGGCTTGATGGAATGGAGTGGCCGGTTTCATCAGCATTAAACACTTGATGAGGAACGTAGCCTTCACCTTGAGGGATTTCACCTTTCATCTTGAGGAATGATCCCTTGTAGGTGCTTTCTCTGCGATAATTTTACCTAGTTCCTCATCTTTACTGTATATATATATATATATATATATATATATATATATATATATATATATATATATATATATATATATATATATATATATATATATACAGTAAAGTCTCGTTATATCGATATTCAAGGGAGTCCGAAAAAATATCGATATAACCGGGACTATCGATATATCCGACCCTGTTTGCATGTAATTTTCTCCGTGCGTGCATAGAAATAGTATCGATATAACCGGGACTATCGATATATCCGATATCGATATAACGAGACTTTACTGTATATATATATATATATATATAAAAGCCCTGCGGGCCTCCTCAGCGGCCTCACACTTTGATCCACTCATTAATTATGAAGAACAATCGCTGATTCTCTCATTACGGGTGATGCGCGTAACGTGGATGGGCGGGACAATCGGTCGGGCGGAGGGACTTTGAACATTGACGTCGAAACCTCTTGTGTTGTTGAAGCAAAAAAACGGAATCATAAAAGAGTGATTGTGATCGGGATGAAGATGGTGGACGGCGAGAAAGGAAATGCCTGGTGTGAACCCATGAAGCCTCGGGAGTCGGTGGTGTGGGGGGGATGGGTGACGGGAATTGGAGGGAGGGTTATTAGGCACCTTTGGGGTGTGGGTGACAAGGTTAACGCACCGCGTCTCCCGCCTCCTTCTCGGATGCCTTCAGGAGGGCTTGAAGACACTTGGAGCAGCGATGGTGGTGGGGGGGGGGGGTAGAGATTAGTCGGCAGGGGATATATAGACCCAGTGCCATGACACGAGCCTTGGGAAACTACAAGTAAGACCCCCCCCCCTCCTACCCCACCCCACTCACACCGCTTCACTGGGGAGGAAGGACTTCTCAGACCATAAAGATGGAAGCAGTGGGGGGAGGAGTCTGCGGCTCTGGCGGGGGATGATTGTGTCTGTGTGTTTATTACAAAAATAAAATAGTCAAGTAATTTTTTTTTATCTAAAAGGTATGAGACTAATTTTGGCAAACAATTAAATAAGCAAGAGCTAACCCAATAAGCTAATTTGTTGCCTCCCACATCACTCACCGAATCGAGCCTCGCCTTTTTACATGCTCAAAATCACCGCGATTCTATTGGTGGAATTTGAGGATGGCAACCCCAAGTGGACGGCGATAATACCTGCCCATCGCATATATGTTTTGTTCAATGCAGACGCTCCCCAACTTAGGAACATTCGAGCGATGACGTTTTCGGTACATACAAACATTTTTGCAAGTACAGTATGTCGAAAAATTTTTGGACAGAAATGCTGTAAATTAGATTTTGTATTGCTCGGCTATTTCTGGCTGAGCTCGCTTACGATTGGCTGTGTAGAGTTCGTCGGCGAGGAGGAAATCCCTCTTCCCAGTTGACTCTCTAGGAGGACGCGATGCATACCAAAAAATAATGGCACGTCATTCAAGACCCAAGAATATATATCGCCGTACTACAGTTGGTGTAAATATATTTTACGACTGTTTGAGCGTCAGTGTTTTATACTCAAACGCTCAGTGTTTGACTTAAACGTACATTCCATACAAAATATAGCACTGAAGCAACTTAGGAAAATATTCACCTTACGAACGACCGATCGGAACGTATCTCGTTCGTAAGGTAGGGAGTGTCTGTCATGTAAAATGTATGAATATCCAATTCATCGATTTGTCAACCGCAACTCAAGGACTACATCGTCATTTTGATGACAGCGCAACATTTGATACTCTCCCAAACTCAACAACGGGGTACACTTAGCGGATGTATTTCCTATGATGACCATCATCGTCATTCGGTGTCTTTTGTTTCTGGTATTTAGACATGTCCAGGCATCATGGGGGACCAGAAATCGTCAACTTCTATTCGCTGGCTCCCGGAGGAGTGGGACAACTCACGCCGCCGTTGGGATGGTGAGTCCATCCCTACGACTCAGACCCGATAGATGGGTCATCCGGTCTGTTTTGATTTCATGCTCTCAATTTGAAAGTGAGTACATCCTGTCACTGCCCAGACACAGTTCAGGGCGGTCATTTTCTTACACTTTTGAGTCTATCTAGCTAGTTGTCTATCTGACTAGCTCGCTATCTATCTGGCTGTCTATCTAGTTAGGTGGCTATCTACGTAGCACGCGATGTAGCTAGCTCGCTATCTATCGCTCTAGCCATTTAAATAAAAATAAAAAGGTTGGATGGTACGATCTGCCATTTTCTCACACTTTTGGTAACATCCCTACGTCTGAGATGGGATGGATGGTCACTCGGTCCTTCCGAACTGTTTTGGTCTCATGTTCTCGATTTGAAAGAGGTTGTTCACCAATTTTGACGAAATTTTGACTTTGCAGGTTCTCCCACCACATGGTCCCGGGACCGCCGGGCCCTCATGCCACAGGGATCCCCCACCCGGCCATCGTCAACCCCCAGGTCAAACACGAGCCCCTGCACGAAACTGACATCATGCACATGTGAGTAGCGCTACCACCTACTTTTCGCTGCTGTATCACTTTCAGGTCTTCCGCCATTTCGGGAACAAACTAGCCAACCCTTGAAGTGAGCATCTTATCTCTCGGTTAAGGCATGTTCAAGGGCCTCAGGGATGCTAGTGTTACACTCAGCCAGCACGAGTTCCTGGTCCCGGATGATACCGCAACACGCCTGATAGCACCCTGAAGTGGCGATAGCTGATAGTTGCATTAACCACGGTCATCTTGGCTTCTGAGCGAGAGAGAGAGAGAGGGAGATTAAATTACAGCGGAACATTGGTTTGTAATGTGTGCACCTTGGCCAGCAGGGGGCAGTAAAACACCTATATGCTAAATTAAACGAAGACAGTCAGGAAGCTGAAAAATGACCAATACTACATTGGTCATTTTTGGTTGAGGATAAAGAATGTATTTTGCGTTGTGAAATTCATGAGCTTAACTCATTCACTGCGATTCACGAATTTATTCAGAAATGGAAAATATGATGTAGAGAGCCATTCCCGAATTTGTTCGGGTGGTCTTTTTTCAGGCTTGGGTGCCGATAAAGCACTCTGGCCATGTTTTTTTCTTTTCCACAAGGGGGCAGCATTTCCTTTTTTCCATGTTAGCGCTTGTTCCAGTTTCAGCTGTTGTGAAATCACTATATACACCGATACGTATGTATTGGATTGTATTTTGGACATCTGCCCTCATTTCGGCTCATATAACACCAGACTCATATAATTTGGGAATTAACTATTTTTTTCTGATGAAAGAAGAGAGTCTATGGTTTGAAAGACTGTGTTGAATGTTTATGTCGTCTTAAAACTTAACACTGACAAAAACCTGACTGAAGTGGACACGAGTCTGGCAGTGAATTGCTTAAATGCAGCGCACGAATCTAAGTCATCTATTTTGACAAAAGACAAAAAAATTGTATTTATATATATTTTTTGTTTATTTATTTATTTATTTATCAGTTTATCTATATATATTCATAATTGTTATATTTATTTTATTTATTTATGTATTTATTTATTCATAAACAAACTTTGGCATGCATACTGTAATCTTCACCCAATGAAGAATGGGATAAAACCAACCAAAAAAAGCATGATGTGATGGTGGGGGTAGGGGAACATACTCTGCCCATACTCTGCCCCCCATAAGGGACGGCCGAACACAGTATGGGGTTGTGGGACGAGGGTACAGGGAGGAACTCTAGCGATAGCCATATGAATAAGAGATAGACACAATACGATTCAAGTACATCATGTCACAGCCCAGATACACTCCAGGGCGGCCATTTTCTCACACCACCATCTCCCTGCCTTTCACCAATAATATCGTTGAACCTATTCATGTAATTTTTTTTTGTTCCAGGAAGCCGCAGCACGAGCAGCGAAAGGAGCAGGAGCCCAAAAGACCGCATATCAAGAAGCCGCTCAACGCCTTCATGCTCTACATGAAAGAGATGCGCGCCAACGTGGTGGCCGAGTGCACGTTGAAAGAGAGCGCCGCCATTAATCAGATCCTGGGACGGCGGGTAGGCGGCCCTTACTCACATACACATTTTTAGAATGACTTTTATCTTCCAAGAATTACATTTTTTTTCTCTTGTATGAAAACAGTGGCATGCGTTATCTCGGGAAGAGCAGGCTAAGTATTACGAGTTAGCCCGAAAGGAACGACAGCTCCATATGCAGCTCTACCCAGGCTGGTCTGCCCGAGACAACTATGTAAGTACCAACAGTACAGCTCTGCAGAGGTGCGTGTATGTGTGTGTGAGCGCTTGATTCTGTGTGTGTGGTTGATAAGTTGAAAAACAAAAACAGGGGCCCTCAAGTACATGGTTCATTGACTCCATTTTGGACAGGCTTCATAGCATTGGTTAGATTGTAGGTTCTAATGTAAATGTATTTAGGAAAGAAATAAGTTTATATTTATGAGGAAAAAAAACAGATTTGTGCAGATAGAAAAAAAGTTGAATTGAAGTTTTTCTCCTACGAGCCTGTGTGTGAGTGCGAGTTTGTGTGAGAGAGTGAGAGAGAGCACCAGCCCTTTTTGAAAAGTGTGGCTCCGGCACTTACGTTCACTCCACCACCACCGGACCCAAAAAATAAAAAAAACATTGGCATTTGAAGAAAAAAAGTGCTGTGTTGTGTTTATCTGCCTCCCCTCGGGCATCGACGGCACCCTCGCTCCTTTCCTGCCTCTGTTGCTGTGCCGCCAAACGACTTGCTGAACGACATTTCCTCACTTGTTGATGCGAAATTGATATTTAGAGAAAAAAGACAGTAGCCGCAGTAAACTGAAACTACAAGTAAAATCGCTCACTCTTTATTATCTCGCTCACTTTTTATTACCTCGCTCACTTTATGTGCTGATGACCATTTTGCAAACATGCGGATCATACCTCTGAAGATGGAGGTTACTAATTCGCTGTGGCGACCCCTTGAAGGGAAAAGCCGAAAGGAAAAAAAGAAGAGACTTTATTATTTATCTAGTTACTTAGCTATCTATTTATCTAGCTAACACAAATAGCTAGATAGACAGATAGCTAACTAACTATCTGTCTATATAGCTAAGACAGCTAGAGAGCCAGCTAGCTAACTAGCTAGAAAAATATCTAAAATCATTAATTAATCTGGCTAGCTTTCTATCTAGCTAGCTGTGTATCTAACGAACTGTCGAGCTATCTATCTATCTAGCTAGCTGTGTAGCTAGCTGGCTATCTAGCAGCTGACTATCTAGCTAGCTGTCTGTCTAGCTAACTGTCTATCTAGCTAACTGTCTATCTAGCTAGCTGGCTATCTAGCGAGCTGTCTGTCTAGCTAACTGTCTATCTAGCTAACTGTCTATCTAGCTAGCTGGCTATGTAGCTACCTGGCTATCTATCTAGCTGGCTATCTAGCTGGCTGGCTATCTCGCTCGCTCGCTATATATCTCTCCAGCTATTTAAATAGAAATAAAAAGGTTGGGATGAATGGTACGATCTGTCAGTTTCAAGTACTCCTCGATCACCCCCAACTGTGCATGTGAGTCTCTATTCTGGCAGATTAGCTCGTGAGTAAATGGATTAGTGACGAGAGTTTGGGGCGGGGGACAAAAGTACTGCGCATATTTTAGAACAGTGAGTATCTATACTTATGTTCTACCCTCTATGTCATCCCCCTGGAGTGTTAATATATCCTCAGTGCCTCCTTGGAAAGAAAACGGGGAGTTGTTATAGAGCTCATTGGCAGTGATAATCTTTCATGGGTTTTTAATGAGAATGGTGAAAAGGGCTCATGTGCTCATTAATTCTCATAAAGTCCATTTTTTCTTAAAAATAACATTTTAATCTATTCTGTCACGTAGATCAAGCGTAAGTAACAACCAATCACCGCTCATCTAACTCTCTCGGTTTGGTCATGTGACTATCGCAAACGGAGTCAATGTGATGTCATCGATTGTTGACAGCAAGTTTCAAAATGGCTGCCTCCTGAGATAGATACAAATGTTTAGTTAGTTACTAAAAGTTACTCATGTTTAGACTTGAACATATCACGAAGAGATTTTTTTACTCAACCTTTTAAGAATAAATGTTGAAGAATAAATATGGAATATCAAAATAAATGTTTAAAAATAAAGACATATCTGTAAATGAAATTCCGCGTTAGCGTGGCTGCGGGTTTGTTTGGCGGCAGCGGGCTTTCAAGAGTGTGCATGGGAGGGCCTGCCGGTGGGATGTCCGGCAGGGGATGAGTGAACATGGCAATCAGCAGCAGCAGCAGCAGCCAATCAGAGTGGTCTAGTGAACGTGAGTGCTGGAGCCACACTTTATGCGTTCCTCTGTATATTTTTAGGGGAAGAAGAAGAAGCGGAAGCGGGAGAAGATCCAGGAGTCGGCCACGGGTGAGTTTGCGCACCCGCACGCCCTCAAACGCCATTGCCATATTGTCCTCGTCACGCCTCCTTTGGGATTAGTCTGGTTGTTTCTCTTCTTGCAATTCGGAGCTTTGCACGTTTATTTGTCTCAGTGTTACTTCCGTTCAACTTCATACTTGATGCGCTTTTGCGTAAATAAGTTGATGAGGTCATCGCTACCCTTCCCCCAAAAAATGTTTGGAAATGCGGGGGGGAAAAATGTTGCATCCCGCCCATAAGCCAAAGAAAAAGCTTTTCTTTTGTCTTCAACTATTTCTTTAATTTTCAAACTGTTCTGTTGTCGTTTCACTGTGTGCAGCAATGAGCTCATACTACCCTCAAAATCCTGCACACCCCCCTTCCCCCATTTTAAAAAACTGCCATTTTCTGCAGGTACGGGCCAGAGAATGAAAACGGCGTACATCTGAGAAAATGGTAAGACACATCTCCCCTTCCAATTTCTTAGCTCATCACACAAGAACTGTCTTTCGTTGGGGGAAGGGGGGGATAAACAGACTAATCCTAAAAAAAGGTCCACATCATAAGCATCCTGTCCATTAAAATATTGTGTTTCTTGGAGCGCAAATAGTGGATGAAGTGTATTTTTAAAAATGTGTGTGTTCATCTATTTTGATTAAAAGGATAAATCAAAATCTCCCCTGGCCCCCCCACCTCCACTCTTTCCGCTGCCAAAAAGTGAACATCATCTCTGCTCCATATGGTCGACATGTGTAGCTTTTGTCAAGTTAGCGTCCGTGGGAGTTTTTTTTAATGAGCTGCTTTGCCTTAAAAATGATTTCATGGTGTTCGTTATACAAAAAAAGTGAGGGGGAGGGGGGGGGGGGGGGTTGAAGCATCGATTGACGCCATGCTTCAAATTACTTAGACAATCCCAAAACCAATTTTTGGATTATCCACAGTCAGCGGACAGAGGACAGGCTCCCCGATAGCCTTAACAAGGACTAGCGCCACAGAAAATGCATGGATGGATATTTAACCCCCTCCTCCCCCTTCGCCCCCTGCCAGCATCCTGTTATTCCACCCCCGCAAAAGCCGGTCGGTTGTGACCAATCTACTCTAGCGTCAAAAAAATGGCACAAAGCTTTCCCACCCCGTCCATCGATTTATGACCCAGTAGCTTCCCAAATTGGGATGCTTTTCTCTATCCCCCCCTTTTTTCCCCTTCTTTGGCCACAGTTGGCTTTCAAAGCTCTTAGAAGCCTTTTTTATCTTGGATCCAATAATTAGCAGCGCCTAGCCGCAGCGGGATGGACATCTCGCTTGATTCTCTGTGACAGGCCTTGACATAATACACATGATGCCGAGGATCCTGCCGCAATTCCCCGAGCGGCTCAATTTATGCAGATCCCACCGTGGAGCCGGATTGCGGTTAGCTGCGTTTAGATGCCACCCACAAAAAATGTTGAGTTTGTCTTATTTAGGGGGTGGGTGAGGTTTACTTTCAATCGTCACAATGTGTTGTGATTTAAATTGGAAAGAACACCATTTGAAAATGTATACTATTATTTTTGGCCATGAGATTGTAAAACAAAAAGATTTTGTATGATATTTGTTGGGTTATTTTCACTCGCTCCATTTTGGCAATACAGTGATACCTTGGCTAACGAACGCTTTCGCTAACGAAGTTTTCGCCTTAAGAATGTTAAATTTGTGAGAATATAATTTTGGTATACAAACTATTTTTCGGGAAACACACGGAGCGACACAATGAGTGATGTGTCGTTCACAAACGAGCCGGTTCTCCTCACAAGGAGCTGAAAATGGCAGCCGACTTTTTTCCCCGCCCCCAGTCTTCGGTTAAAGCCGCACGTGATTGGTCAAGAACCATGGTAGAGGAGGGAGGGGACACACGCAGCAGTGAGCGGGGGGAGTGGTTACAGACACACACACACGAAAGGGAGACGACACAGCTTGAAACAAAAAAACAAAAGTGGGAAATAAACAAAAAACAAAAGTGAAATGGTGAGAAATTGGATAGAAAACATAGTGAAATTTGGACTCATTTCAACTTTATTGACAGTTCAAAGAGTGTAGACTGCAAGGCTAAAATATCCCAGCAATCAGGCTCCACAAATAACCCGCACAAGCCATCTGTACAATTTGAAGAGAACATACAAGCAAGGGAACCAGCTATTAATGAAGTTTCTAGTGTGTCTGCCTGCATCTGTTGCTGTTGCAATATCACAACTTCTAAGTTGTACAACTCAGAGCTCCTTGAGACACTTGATGCAAAAAGCTATCCATTCCATCCAGCCATCAACGACCATCACAAGGGTAAATAAAACAACTTTATTATATAGTAGTTTATTTCTTTAAGTACAATACCATAGCACATTTATTATACATAAAGTAAGGTATATTGTGTGTAGTTTTAACGCTTACTCAGTTGAAAATTGTTTTATGGCGACCTGGGAACGGATTATTCTCATTTTAATGGTTTCCGATGGGAAATTAATGTTTGGAATACACACTTTTTACCTTACACACACTTTCTGGGAACCAATTAAGTTCGTAAGCCTAGGTATCACTGTAATAACCATCTAAAACGTTGACAAAAAAGGTAACGTTTTAATTTGTACCATTTTTCTGGGTCCATTTTTCAATGTGAATCAGCCACACTGAAAAATTACATTTTAAAAATCAGATATGTTTTTTAAAAAAAGGATGTTTCGATAGTTTTAACTCATTCAAATTGAAAATATGACATAGAGCGCCATTCCCGAATTTGTTTGGGTCTTGTTTTTTTTTTCTTGTTTGGGTGCCGATAAAGCGCTGGTCAGACCTCTGGCAATGTTTTTCCCTTCCATGAAGTGGTAGCATTTCCCTTTTTTCCATGTTAGCGCTTTGTTTCAGATTCAGCCTTTGTTAACGCGCTATATTAAACAATATGTATGTATTGTATTGTATTTTGGACAGCCACCCTCATTTCAAGCTCATATAACTCCAGACCCATTTCATTTAGGAATTAACTATTTTTTCTGATGAAAGAAGAGAGTCTAAGGTTTCTAACGCTGTATTTCATGCTTTTGTAGTCCCAACACTTAATATTCTGTGGGTCCTGGAATTCGAGTGACAATGACAAAAACCCTGGACACATTTTTGCACGTCTGGCAGTGAATGAATTAAAGTCATTCACTGTTTGTGATTTAGTTCTGTTAGCGTTTAGTGAACCATACTGGACAACAATCGGCCATAATGGACAACAATTGGGCATAAACGTGATATTGCTAGCATCAAAATATTACTCGACGGTTTTATTTTGTTTTTTTAACATAGACATGTTTTTTTTTTAGACAGAAAACGTCATTTTTGGCCACGCTGGTCAGCAATCAGCTGAATTTTTTTCGAACGTCATGCAATTCCTTCATGCATTATATTTGTAGTGATTATCATATTCATTCCCAAATGTATATTGCTTGTCGGCACCAATATTTGTCTTACAACACAACTCCATCAAAGGGTTCGACATGTGAGAAAGGATGAAATATCCCCATACAATAAGCATAAACAATGATTAGATCCCCATGCGGGTTCATATACGGTCGCCTCCCGCCATATCTGATATTTCTCCTCCTTCCTTTGAGAGGAAGCGAGCATGAAAAGGAGCTTGTTGTAAAGCCTCAACTGTGTTTGTTGACACGTGCCCTGTTGTTTAGACTGCTCCCCTGCGTGTGTTAACTCGGAGTCACGGGCCCATTGTCAAGCGCCATGAGGGCCTTTGTCATGTCTCCGGCGCTTCCTGAGTCCGAGTCGCGGGACCTTGCCAAACACTTATCTGCTGAGGAAGGGAGTAGTGGGGGTCGTCTGAGGGGTGGGGGGTAACTTGAGACAGGAGGCTTGAGAAGTTGTTATGCTTCATTCGATTTTCTGCTCGTTAACCCTCGCATGCGTCATTTATGACAACCTCCCCTGAAAGCTTTGGAAAGCGTTCACATGGTTACTTTATGTATTTATTTTTTCAGTTGTGCATCTGTCACTACACTGGACTACTCAGCTCTTTTCAACATAGATCGCAGTACGTATATAGAATGGATGGAGGGCCTCCCCTGGATGATGATACTCTAATCGGCCAATCAATAATAATAATAATCATAATAATAATAATAATAGTACATTTAATTTCAAAGCGGCTTTCAAAGCACCCTAGGGCACTTTCCAATTTAAAGATTAAATAAGAGCCCGATGTGCTGGTTTCTTATTTAATAATAATAATAATATTTCATTTGTATTCAATCGTTTGAGTCACTTCAAACCATGTAGTGCAGAGAATGCCATCTAACTGAGCTGTGACTTATGTTTTTGAATGAAAAAAGAGAAAAAAGTGTACATGGGTCTGATCACATTCACGAGCTAGCTCTGTAGCTAGTGAGCCAAAGTGCTAGCTAGCTCCCGAGCGAGATATCTAGCTAACTCAATCACTAGCCCACTAGCTAGCTTTCCTGCTAACTCGCTAGCTAGCTTGTTCGCTAACTCGCTAGCTAGCTAATTCACTCGCTAGTTAGGTTGCTAACTAACTCTCTAGCTAACTCACTATCTAGCAGTTTTGTAAACCATATATTGGTTGTACTTCATCCATTTATCACTAATATTTGTTCAATAAATTATCATGACATTGTCTTATAGGTAAGAGCAAACTTGCTATTGGCAATCTAAATGTATCTTTTCCATGGCTAAAATAATTTGAGTATGTTGATCATTTATGGTGGGCAGTCATTTTTTTTTTTTTTTTTTTTTTTTTTTTTTTTTGGGAGGGTATCATTTCCAGTATTTATAAGACTCATGACAACAGAAGAAAGCAGCTTTTGAGTGTGCAAAGTTTGGACTGGCTTCCCTTTTCCCTCCCTCATCATGTTCGCTTTCAAGTGGGACCACAGTGAAGGGACCAGTCATTGTTCAGACTCTTTGAACGTGCCGCCGCGACCTCTCACCCTCCCAACACCCACTCAGACTGATCCACGTTGGCGGGGAGGGCGGTGGAAGGGGGGTACGGCCAGACTCGGCCTTTGCGGGCCCCCCGTGCTTGCCGCGTCTGATGTGGCCAGCGCCTCCCATTAGTCACACCCACACATGCCTGCGGTTTATGGGCACCTTTTTTCAGATTCGGTCGCTTCCTGGACGGCCTTGCGACGGCACCTTATTAAAAATAAATACAAATAAAAGTGTTGCCGAGCATGCAAACCCTCCCCTTTGCTTCTCCTCCAGGTGGCTCCTATAATGGGCCCACTCCTTTTTTAGTCCTCCCTGACGTAACTTTACGGCCGCTTTTGAAAAAGCCGTCGGGCAAATGCGCGCCAAGGTCACCGGACCACTTGCTCTTCAACGCCTACGGGCCCATAAAGTCATTCTTCATTCGATATAGTGCTTTTTGTTTTGCTTTCCAAAATACACCTTTTGGATGCTACAGTATCCTGTTTTGGCAAATTGCGTCTGAAAGTCTGAAAAAATGGTTCAATTCTCAATAATGTCGCGAGTCTCGTGAATTTCCCCTTCCGCCATGTTGCATGTGGCCTCTCGCCCAGCCTCTTTTAAAGGACAACCGACACCAGTTTCCTAACTGACATCAGACAAACGTTTTTTAGCATCTAAAATACCCAAAACACGCAGGCTGATGTTATTAGTGAAATGCAAAACACCAATAAAAATGAGTTTAAGTGTCCCAAAACTACTTCAAAATGACCTTGGAGATGCCGAGTTTCAGACGGTCCCGCCCCCTTGTTCGTGAAGTCACACCAGGACGTCTTGCCTTGCTCGAGAATCAAAACAATGGCTTCAGATTTGGAGAAGATGCTTTCTTGTTACTCATCCAGTTATGAATATGATTCAAATAGTTCTGAAGAGAAAAGCATAAATGTTTGCAATCGATTAAAGAAGTCCTTCTGTGTCATTTTGAGGCGTCTGGACTCCAATGTAACGCCTAGAAAATGCACAAGATGGCGCCCAAGCTCCGGTGGAAATGGGCTGATTTGTCTGCTGGGAATTTGTGTCAACTAGTATCAAATAGTAGTCTTGGAGCAACACACAACGATTCACCATCGCGTTATTTATGTGTTTTCCTTCTAATTTCGCCATCAACACGAAGTTTTCAGACCAAACAAAGTACCCAAAATGCATTGTGTGTCGCTTTCTCAGTCAGGGGCGTTCCAGACGTGACGTCACGTCAGGCATCGTCATCAACTCGAAAACAAGACTTCCTGAATTTTCAGCGCCAGTCTTAAAACATAAAATATAGCTATATGCGGCGGAATCTTTGTAAAATACGCTCAGTAGAAGTCATTTGAAGTGATTTTGCAAATTATGGACACAACTTGTCCGGAGGCGTCGGTTGTCCTTTAAAAGACCAATTTCCCCTTCCGCCATGTTGCATGTGGCTGCTCCGCCTTGTTGCTTGTGGCCTCTCGCCCAGCCTCTTTTAAAAGACCAATTTGTCTGCCGTGTTTTCCTTCTTAATGGCACCAGAAGAAACAGCCTAGTAAAAAAAGGAGGGGATTTCGGGGGTGTAGGGGATGGCGGGCGACTGGCGGAATGGATGCTAAGAGGCGGGGTCTTTCCCAACCGCCGCCATTTTTTTAAAATTTGACGCGCGGGAGGGTTGAAAGCGGTGATTGAGACGCCAGTTATCTTAACCTCACGTACTTCAAACACCCGACGGAGAGTTTGTGTCCCGGGACAGATCATCATGCGTGCGTCTCTGTGTGTGTGTATGAACAGAGGAGTGCTTCATTTCCTGTGAAAAGGAAAAAAAAAAGGCGAGCCAGCATTCCCGAGTGCTAATGCAGGCGGGAGGAGGATGAGAGGAGGGGGTCAAGTTGCTCCTGAATCCTGGTGTTTGTGTCGGCCAGACCTTGTGAAGTGTTGGCCCATTGCCGACAACACGCACACACACACGCACACACACACACACACACACTGCTCTTTCCGAAGCAGGAAGGCTCGAGCGTTTCATGTCTGCGGCATCTGCAAGGGCGAGAGTGGGGTTTGGGGGTGGGAGCTGCAGGGTTGTGTTGAGATGTCGAGATGGGGAGGCCGTGGTTGCTTTCATGCAGCATGTGGTGAGGATGTTTAGAATGCGGCTAACGGCAAGATGCTAACTTGAGAAATGATATGATGTATTGATTTGTTTTTGGTTTTTTTTCTTACTCAATACACTGGTTGACCTTTGACCTCTACATTTCATGACTGATTCTGTTTGATGCGCAACTTTCTTCAAAAAGTTGTGTATTTTGACTGAAACTTTACAAATGCCATTTAGCCTTGACTTTTCGCCTTAATAGCAAATTTGTTTCATTTTGAACGTTTGAAAGTAAATCCACCCCCCTCCCCCCCCCCAAAAAAAAAAAAAAAACATACTAAACTTCTCTTGAAGATGACTTTTTGGGTGAAATGTCACCATTTTTTCTTAACCCATTGACTGCCATATGTGGAAAAATGTGTCCACTCCAGTGCCGGGGTTTTTGTCATTGCCACTCAAATTCCAGGACCCATAGAATATTGACTTTTAGGACTACATAAACATTCAATGCAGCGGAAGAAACCTTAGACTTTCTTCTTTCATCAGAAAAAAATGTTAATTCCTAAATGATACGGCTCTGGAGTTATATGATCTTGAAATGAGGGCGTCTGTCCAAGATACATACATATTGGTTTATATCGCGCTTTAACAACAGATGAAGCTGGAACAAAGTGCTAACATTGAAAAAAGGGAAATGTTGCCCGCTTGTGGAAAAGAAAAAAACATTGCCAGATGCTATGGCCAGCGCTTTATTAGCACCCAAGCATGAAAAAACAAAACCCGAACAAATTCGGGAGTGGCGCTCTACGTCACATTGTAAATTCCTTTCTCACAGCCCTGACCAACCTCTTTTCATCGCTACCGTGATAAATGACCGCCGCGCGTCTTTCTGTCATCGCAGGAGGAAAAAGGAACAACCTCTCCACATGCAACGCCAAGGCAGCCGCTGTGGGGCCTCCGCTTGAGATGGAGGCCTGCTAAGATTCCATGAAGACCCTCAGAGGACCAACCCCCTTTCCCCCACCACCAAAACTACCCCTACACTTACCACCTCACGCCCCCCCCCCCCTGAAAAGTTCCACCTCACACTCCCCCCCTGTTGGAGAGACACTGAACTGAACACGACAATCATTGTCACACACGTACTTTCACACACCACCTGCACACTCCAACTAAGTTATTTTAAGTTATTTGTTAGCTCTTTTGTCAAATTGGGGAGTGAGAAAGTTCACAGGCCGCGAGAAATTAACACACACAAAAAAAAGCTTTCAAAATCGGTAAGCACCAATTTTGATACTACACAATCATAAATATGTAGACTATATTTTTCCAGAAATGTAGATTAAGCCCCACCCCCCTCCCCATGACCCTTGAGTTGGCTCGGGTCAACATTCCAATTTTTTTTTTTCACTGGAGTCCAGCGACCATTTTAGGGGTACCTAAACCCCCCCCCCCTCCCTCACCCCCTTCACTTCCTCCCTCTGATCAAACGGACCAATCGCCTCTTGTAGATTGCACTAAGGAACATGGAGGGATTTCTTTTCATCTCATCTGCGCGCTTTTATTTTTATTAGATTTTATTTTGAAATCAGTTGGACCAGCGACTTGGCTGAATGAGATCAAGCTTTTTTTTTCCTGCGTTTCATTTTTTTCTAATCTCACGGTGTACATTTCTTATACATGAACAAAAGCTTTGGCCACACAGGAAAGCTATTTTTATTTTATTTTGAAATCTTGTAAACCAATGCTGTGAGTGAGTGTTTGTGTCTGTGTGGGTGGGTGTACTTTTCCCCTTCACTACCACCCCAGGTCATTTTCTTTGATTTTTTTTTTAAAGGCTACAGTGAGGTCTATATTTTAGGGATGGGCATACAGACAAATGAAGCAGATATTATATTCACCACAGCACTTGACAGGCTCTTTTATTGCAATGGACCTCCCCTCAACCCCCACCTGATAGCTAAATGCTGTTTTTTTTGTCAGCCCCCCCACCCCCCCACCACCACCACGCAAGCATCTGTCATATTTTCTCTATTTTACTATTGCTCCACGATGATGATTAATTTGATGATGTTATTATGTATGATATGGGGTGGCAGTCATCTCGGAGGAGCACCTTTGCTTCCCTCAACAGTCGTCTTTGAAACGTTTTTGTTTTTGGTTGTTTTTTTTATAAGAAAAATCAATAAAAAGGCAGTTTGCTTATTTGATCATGTGCGTGCACATGTTTACGGTTGATAATCATTGAGGTTAGTCATATTGGACCCATGCATGCAAGATTACCAGTGTACCACGTCCAACCAACCCGACACGTGCGATCGTGGTGATCAATTAATCTCGTGTGGGTCGCGATCAATTTCACATTTAATGTGACATTGTTTAATCATGTCAACTAATTGAACGCTTACTGGTGTGATCAATCAATTCCGCGCTTAACTCATTCACTGCCACTCTCAAATTCATTTGGGAATTGAAAATATGACATAGAGCACCATTCCCGAATTAGTTTGGGTTTTGTTTTTCTTGCTAGGGTGCAGATAAGGCGCTGGCCATGGCCTCTGGCAATGTTTTTCCCTACCACGAGTGAGCATGTTACCACTTTGTTCCAGCTTCAGCTACTGATAAAGCGCTATATAAACCAATACGCACCATTTATTGCATTGTATTTTGAACAGACACCCTCATTTCAAACTCAAATAACTCCGGACACATATGATTTAGGAATTAACTCTTTTTTTCTGATGAAAAAAGATAGTTTTCGGTTTCTTATGCTGCATTGAATGTTTATGTAGTCCAAAAAGACAATATCCTGTGGGTCCTGGAATTCGAGTGACAATGACAAAAACCCTGGCAGTGGAGTGGACACATTTTTGCACGTTTAACAGTGACTGAGTTAATCACGTGGGTAATTAACAATTGATCCATTACTTAATTGCATTTGTTTAATCTCATGTTTACTAGTGGATCGCCAGTTTAAACTCACAAACAATCAGATTGACGGCTCATAATTTAAGGCACCACTTTATATATGAATATGTGGAGCTTAGCTAAATATTACTAAACACGAAAAAGAGTCAGATTAATTGTCAAATAATTCATGTAAGAAATTGACGTCCAACAATTGAAGCTTCATTAAGCGAGTCATTTCTAAATTAACAGTGCCACCCAGTGTTCACTTTAGGAATGGCAGTTTCTGACACTGTCTTCTTTTCCTTTCTTTTTTCAAACCTTGACGGGGTCGCCACAGCAAATCAGTGTCCTCCATCATTAGAGGTTTGATCCGCATGTTTGCTTTGGCCAAGCTTTTACGTCGGATGCCCTTCCTGACACAACCCTCTGTATTTATCCGGGCTTGGGACCAGCACAAGAAGACTTACGTCCCTTTGTGGCTACAGAACAAGCAACTCGCTCAATAATAATAATAATAATAAATTTATTTTTTAAGCGCCTGTCAAAACTATAATATATATGTTTTGTGTTTTTTTTTTGTAAGTGGTAAGTGGTTGTACATATCACTGTACATTATTTTTGGTACTAAATTAATTTGGATTGGATGGGATTTACCGTTATACCTTTTCTTATTTTTTAGCAACAAGCTACTTTTTGCTTTTTGTATCTTTCAGCTCTTACCTGATAACCTCATAAAATTGCAATATTATTTGCTATTTTTGCTAGCTTCGGAGCTGTCCAACCTTTCCTTGTCTTTTCTTGAAAAGCCCGTTTGGAAAATGGCCGCTTTGAAAAAGCCCGTTTTGAAAATGGTTTTTTTGCATGTCTGCAACGAAATCCATATTTCTTCTACTCTTTCAGCCATTGAAGGTTGACAAAACAGCCATTAAATTAACACGAAAAAATATATTTGCTTAATTGCTTATGCAGCTCGCTACAGATACAGTATGCTCTTTTCGCTTTACAGGAGGCTAGCGATACTGTCATTCTTTTCAAATACAGTAAAGTCTCGTTATATCGATATTCTCGGGAGTCGGAAAAAAATATCGATATAACCGGACTATCCATATATCCGATCCTGCAGCATGTAAATTTTCTCCTTGCGTTCATAGAAATAGTATCGTAATAAGCAGTACTATCGATATAACCGATATCGATATAATGAAACTTTACTGTATATATAATATATATATATATACGTAATCATGTATACATGATTACGTGGTCAATAGACAAGAGATCTTTCATTGTTTAAATGCACCAGAAATTTAACAATTGGTAATCCACAAAAATAATCCTCCCCGTGTTTATTTATGATCCACAGTGATCTTATTATTCAGGGGGAAAAAGGCACATAAGCATTATTATGAGTCACATGAAGATCAGAACAACATCATACTTATTCAATGGTCTTGTTACGCCATTCCTACCCAAAAGCAATGCTACTTGTACTTGTAGAATCCTTCTCCCGTTTTTTTGCCAAACTTTCCATCGGCGACCAATTTATTGAGCAAAGGGCTTGGTGTAAAAAGAGGATTGTTTGGCTCCATGGCGCTCCAACCTGATTGCAAGACAAAAATTGGTCAACCTCGAGTCCAGATTCATTTGTCGTCTTACAAAAACTGACATTTTGACTCACCATCTAAAATGAATTTGGCCGTATCTAAGCCCACGTAGTCCAGCAGCTCAAAGGGTCCCATCGGGTAACCAGCACCGAGCTTCATGGCCACGTCGATGTCTTCTTTGGATCCATGACCTGAAGTCACGTGGCACTCTAGTGTCCACTGGTGATTTTTGTGCCACATCTTTTTTTATTTTTTATTTTTACCTCTCTCATGCAGACGAACTGCTTCCAGCATATAAGGGACTAGTAGACGGTTCACGATAAATCCGGGTGTGTCCTGAACGGAACGGTGTCGGTTAACCAGCTAGCGTTGCCGTATTTCCTTTCTTCCTACCTTGCAGGACACGGTCGTTTTGCCCAGTGCCTTGCTAAACTTCATCAGGGAATCGAACGTCTCCTGGCTCGTGGCAGATGTTCCGATGACCTGGCAAGAGGTGGAACAACGACATCAGCCTAAAAAAGAAATGCTCAATTTTGCGTGAACAAAAAATATTTGTCGTAATGTTCTCATCCAGAGGTCATTTAATTCATGGAATACAAATGGTATCAGATTAAATGGCGAATTAATAACATGACGTTACCTCGACAAGTTTCATCATGGGGACCGGGTTGAAGAAATGTAGGCCGCCAAAGCGGTCCAGTCTGGAGGTGGCGCTCGCAATGTCGCCGATGGGCAGCGACGACGTATTGCTGGCAAATATGGTGTGTCTGAAAGTTAGACGGGAAAAACAAAACAGAAAGACAGAAGAAAAGGATTGAAGAAAGAGCAAGAGGAGGGTGCTACAGACACTAAAAAGACTTTAAATGGACAAGCACAGTTGAAGTACGTCATCAAATAAATAAATAAACACACAAATAAATACATAAATAAAATACATTTTAAAAAGTGCAAAGCTCCATTGATTTCACTTGTCCAATCCGAAACCTCACATTAAAATGATAAATAGCTTCAGTTGACACATTGTAAACAATTTCAAAAGTAATTAGTTTAATCTAACTGAAAACCAACTCATGAATTTAGAACAGTACGTAAGAAACAATCAACACAACTTTTTTAAAAAAGAGAAATTTGTTGGGAATTGGCTTGCTGAAAAGTATTGACAGATTTTTTTCTTGACTTGTTTTTTTTCACACGCCGACAACTCAATTGTGCTTTTACAGTTTTAGAAGGAAAAATGAAAAGGGTGGAACGCTTACGATGGCGCAGCCTTATCAAGGATGCTGAAAAGATCCTGTTTGATTTTCAAGTTTTCTACGATGGCCTCTAACGCGAGGTCTGTGCTCTGTACGGCGACGGCGGCGTCTGTGGCGGTGGATACGTTCCGCAGAGTTTTGGCAATGAACTCCTCACCCGCCTGGAAAGGAAATATGAACGGGTCAGGAAAACTAGAAGGAGCTCTTCGCTTGAGACATGATAAAGGGGGGGGGGGTCACCTCGGGCGTGTCGGCAAACTTTTTTTTGACCACTCTCTTCAAGCTCGCCTCAATGCCCTTGACCGCTTTTGTCAAGATGGCGTCTGACGTGTCCACCAGCGTGACTTGGTGGCCTGTCGAAGCAGCGACCTAATGCAAAGCATTCAAGGAGTTTGTGAGTAAAGGAGCACACATATGATGCTGCGTTTTTTATTTTCTTACATGTTATCATAAACAGTAGTTCATCTAATACATTTTGTTTTTCAGTTTAGGTCCGCATGCGACTTTAGATTGAAACATAAAAATCAAGAACATATAAGAAAATAATCCGATTTTTATAACAACGTTTCCAAAACGGTAACGAAGCAAGCGGGCGGCGACATCTACTGGCTAAATCTTTAAACTGCAATTAGGGGAAAACTCATCCTGTTTGAACTTGGCTAGGTTAGTTCGTTCATTGAACAACAAACATTGTCACATTTTTAAACGAGGCAAACGTTTAAGGAACCGGAGCATAAATTACAGCAAACAATTCAATTTGCACGATAACATCCCGGTTTTCGTGAAGACACTAAGCTTTCTTGTGACAATCGGTTAGCCACGTAGCCGCTAAGGTAGCACTCAAAACCGACATTTTCGGCTCACCTGAGCGATTCCCGCTCCCATTTGTCCTCCGCCGATGATGACCACATGCTTGATGGCCACACTCGCGAAGGCCGACGAAGAAAAAGATCTGCACAAATGGTGTCCGAAAAACGCCATGACAGCAAAGCTGTACTAGAAGCTAACAGGACGGTGGTTGGTCACGTGACGTCAGTGACTTTTGACACACATCGATGACGTCATATTACAGGTGCCGATGAGCTCGCAGAGGCCACGCAAGGTCGGAGAAAAGAACCTAAAAGTATCTCTTAAAAAGTAAATAATTATGATAGCCAATTTCCATTTATAGTAACGTCGTCACTCCAAAGTAGATTTTTGAGTCGGAGATCAAATAATATCGGTATTCAAATTACATTTGAATTCTAAAACCAGCAGTGGCTGCATTCTATTTTTTTTTATTGTTTTTATTTAAAATACACCCGCCAGACTATTCATTTTTGAGTGTTAATATCTTTCTGTGTAACATGTAAAATAAAGATTGTTTAAAATATTTGGTCACGTGGCGCCAGGCGATTCTTCACCAGTGACTTTTGACACACATTGATGACGTCACATAACAGGTGCCGATGAGGTTGTTTTTATTTAAAATACACCCGCCCCGACTAAAAAATAAACAAAGCAGCAAAACTGCACTTATCCATGTTTCTGATCGATTATGGACACCATGCTGTAAATGATATGTATTAAAAAAACTGAGACGAGTAAAAAGAAATTCCAGCCATGAGGGCTACAACCCAGGCACAGATCCAAATCGACATGCTGGGAGATTCTTGTTGCTCATCTTTCCGGACTTACAAAAGTGACATTCTCACACCAGGTGAAGTGTAGTTACCATAGCCTATGTGTGACCACACGGGCAATGAATAACCAGTCTTGGTTCATTTAACTATGAATTACAAATCAGCAGTTTTGTGGTCTAACGCAAAATGATGAACCCAAAATGAATGTACCTAATAAAGTGTCTAGTGACTTTGTATGTACGATCTATTGCACTGTTTGGCTTTGTGGCCATCCAATCGGCTGATTTCACCCACGAGGGTTGACGGACACGGTGAAGGGACACGGTGCCAGCGTCAGTCCGAAACGTCCATGCATGGGTGGCGGCGGCGTTCCATCCGGCAGTCGGAAGGTGAAGGCCTGCAGTAGGCCGGTAACCATGAGGAAAAGCTCCATCTTGGCTAGGTGCTCACCCATGCACACCCTGCGACCTGACACCAGGGAAAGAAATAAAAAAATGACATACATTCAATATGAACATTTGCCATGTAAGATGAATAATGTACCGATGCCAAAAGGCATGAAGCACTCTTTTCTGGCCAGCTTGCCCTCATTGTCCAGGAAGCGCTCCGGCCTGAAGCTATCGGGCTGGTCCCACACGGTGGGATCTCGATGGACCGACCACAGATTGGGCAGGAGGACCGTTCCTTCCGGAATCGTGAAACCTCGGAAGTCTGCAAATGTGTTGCACAATAGTAAAAAATCACTTGGACAACTAAAATCAAGTAAAACTACTGAACTTTCAAGGACAACCGTCGTCACTTTTTTGTTTCTTAACTGACATCAGAAAAACTCATTGTCCAAACTCGGTTGTCCTTTAAAGGACAACCGACGCCTCCGGACAAGTTGTGTCAATAATTTGTAAAATCACTTCAAATGACTTCTATTGAGCGTATTTTTCAAAGATTCCACGGCATATAGCTATATTTTACGTTATAAGACTCGCGCTGAATATTCAGGAAGTCTTGTTTTCGAGTTGGTGACGGTTCCAGACGTGACGTCACGTCTGTAACGCCCCTGGCCGCAAAAACAACACACAATGCATTTTGGGTACTTTGTTTGGTCTGAAAACTTCGTGTTGATGGCGAAATTAGAAGGAAAACACAAATAACACGGTTGTGAATCATTGTGTGTTGCACAAAGACTACTATTTGATACTAGTTGACACAAATTCCCAGCAGACAAATCAGCCCATTTCCAACAGAGCTTGGGCACCAAGTTGTGCATTTTCTGGGCGCTACATTGGAGTCCAGGCACCTCAAAATGAGACGGAAGGACTCCTTTCATCGATTGCAAACATTTATGCTTTCCTCTTCAGAACTATTTGAATCATATTCATAACTGGATGAGTAACAAGAAAGCATCTTCTCCGAATCTGAAGCCATTGTTTTGATTCTAGAGCAAGGCAAGACGTCCTGGCGTGACGTCACGAACAAGGGGGCGGGACCTTCTGAAACTGAAACTTTCTCGAGGTCATTTTGAAGTAGTTTTGGGACACTTTAAGTCATTTTTATTGGTGTTTTGCATTTGAGTAAAAATATCATACTGCGTGTTTTGGGTATTTTAGATGCTATAAAACATTTTTCTAATGTCAGTTAGGAAACAAAAAAATGGTGTTGGTTGTCCTTTATCTCATTGACATGGCATTCATTGAAAATGTGACGTGGATCGCCATTCCTGAATTTGTTCGGTTTTGTTCTTTCATGCTCGGGTGCCAATAAAGCACTGGCCGTGGCCTCTGGCACTGTTTTTTTCTTTTCCACATGGGGGCAGCATTTCCTTATGTTCCATGTTAGTGCTTTGTCACAGCTTCAGCTGTTTTTAAAGTGCTATATAAACCAATATTTATGTATTGCATTGTATTTTGGACATTTGGACATCATTTCAAGCTCAGATAACCCCTGACCCATGTCATTTAGGAATTAACTCTTTTTTTCCTGATGAAACAGTAGCCAAAATGGAACTGTATAGTGCAACTTAGCAGTTTTTTTTTTACGACGATACTAGCGCAGCGTGTTCTACCGGAAACAAATTCCTTGTGTGTTCTACATACTTGGCAATAAAGATGATTCTGATTCTGATTCTGAAAGAAGAGAGTCTAAGGTTTCTTACACCGCATTGAATATTTATGTAGTCCTAAAACTCAATATTCTGTGGGTCCTGGAATTTGAGCGACAATGACAAAAACCCTGGCAATGAAGTGGACACATTTTTGCACATCGTCTGGCAATGAATGAGTTAAAGACCGGCATGGCCTTCTCAGTAACTTCAACTATAGACAGTGTGACTGTTTTTGACGAATCAGGTTTCAAATTCATCTCAGTGCCAGGGAACTGACGTTCCAAGATTTCAGCCTTTTTATGTCGTGTAATTAGTTGGTTGGTCAGAGATACAAAAATGTTTTGTTAAAATAGGACCCAGTACAAAAAAAAACAGAAGTTGCACACACAAAACACATTCTAACATCCCTGGTTCAGGTTTGAAAAAAAAGGGGAGCAGGACTTGATGTCATATGATCTCACCTGTGGTCTTGGATGCCATATGTGGAATGCCCAGTGGAACTACAGAGGTTATTCTCTGGACCTCCATGATGGTGGCTTCGGTGAAGGGCAAACAACCCCAGTCAGTCAGAGACGGAACACGCCTTGGTCCCACTACTTTGTCCACCTCTGCCTGGACTTTGTCTGAATACACGGTCAAAGTAAACATGTTTAAATCTTAACTTTTTAACTCAATTTCGTAGCAGTGATGAAAAACGGTGGCCCATTGCAGTATTTAAATTGTCTATCTTGATTCTAAAGTGCTATTTTTCCTCATCAAAAAACACATTGAGACAGATTAATGAAATGTCCATTCATTTCAATGAAGAATGGCATTTTGAGATAAATTAGACCTTTAAAGGGTGTCATTCATGAGAGAATTTTTGTTATTTGCAAATAGCATGGAAACACTATTCCTATAGAAGTCAACTTGTGACTAATTTTGTTTTTGTTTGAAATACCTTGGACACGAGTATGCACGGCCATGTAGAGCAGGATCCAAAGAAGAGAGTTGGTGGTGGTGTCAGTGCCAGCGATGAAGAGATCCCCAATGATGTAAAAGAGGTAGTCTTCATCAAAGCTACTGTCCTCCACACCCGTAGCTCTTTGGCTTGCCATCTCCACCAAGTACATGTCCACTAAATCTCTGGGGTTTTCTGGGTCCAGCGTGTCTCGGTGCTTAGCGATGATCCTCTTCAGAAAGGCGGTGATGTCGCGCTCTACGCACCGGAGCTCCCCGAAGGCGCCAAAGGGTAGATAATAGAGTGATGGGAAGACGTTGATGAGGACGGCGGGGCTGTTCACGCACAGTTCCAGGCCTTTTACCATCAGGTCCAGCAGAGTCCCGAACTGGCGGTCGTCTTGGGGGAAACGCTCACCGATGGCCAAAGAGCAAATGACGTTGGAGACGGCGTTGTTGACCAGTGGCATCAAGTCCATGCCGCCTTTGCTAACCTGACGGAGTCGCAGAAGCTCAGTTTTGACCGTCGCCACGCCTTGGAGGATGCACGGCTCCAAGCTAAGTTTCCCCATACTGAAGTTTCGAAGGTAGGCATGGCAGAACTTGCGGTGCTTTCTCCACACTGGCCCATATGGCGCAAAGACGATACCTTTATTTTCGGGGGTAGGTGGGGGTAAATGATTGGCGACAGGGACAATTTTGAACTGAAGCCAGTTGCTTCTCAAGTTATAGCCTGCTTCATTACTCCACTAATTAAATCATTGAAAATGCAATTTAAGAAGTAAACGTCATGAAAAAAAGTGAATAAACAGTAATAATAATAATAATAATAATAAATAATGCCAACGCTGGTAATAATAATAATAATAATAATAATAATAATAATAATAATAATAATAATAATAAAGGCAAATCCTATCCAATCCAATCGATGAAAAGGTTTCTTCAGCCGTCATCTGTACTTCTTTAAAGGACAACCGACGTCTCAGGACAAGTTGTGTCCATAATTTGTAAAATGGCTTCAAATGACTTCTACTGGGAATATTGAGCTATATTTTACATTTTAAGACTTGCTCTTAACATTCAGGAAGTCTTGTTTTTGAGTTGGTGACGAGTCCTCACGTGACGTCAGAAAAGGACCGCCTCCTGACCGTAAAAAAGACGCATTGTAGCGTCTTTCCATCACGTCAATGTATTTTGCTGTACTGTTTTTTTAAACCGTGTGTTACATACAAAAGCCGCCAGCAGAGGGAGTCAAGCTCCATGGAAGGAATGTATCAGCCTGTGAAAATGGGCTGATTGATTCCTCATAGCTCGATGGCCATTTTATTGCCTCTTTTTGGATGAGACATTCCCCCCCGCCCGTTTGCCTCAAAATGACACGGAATAAATGGTGATGGTGAATCGTTGTGTGTCGCAGCCAATTGCGGTAACATGCATAAAGAAGATGAAAGTTGACAAAAATTTCCAACTGAGCTTGGGCGCCATCTAATGCATTTTCTGGCCGCTACATTGGAGTCCAGACGGCTCGAATTGATACGGAAGGACTTCTTTAATCGATTGCAAACATTTGAATCATAATCATAACTGGATGTGTAACAACAAAGCATATCATACTGCGTGTTTTGGGTATTTTAGATGCTATAAAACGTTCTGGTGTCATTTAAAAAACAAAAAAGTGATGTCGGATGTCCTTTAAAGGTGTCGGACATTTCGCTTCCCATCCAAGAAGCTTCGTCAGCAAACTAAAGTCTTACTTGTAGTTTTGGCCATCTATATATATATATATATATATATACAGTAAAGTCTCGTTATATCGATATCGGATATATCGATAGTCCCGGTTATATCGATACTATTTCTATGCACGCACGGAGAAAATTACATGCAAACAGGTTCGGATATATCGATAGTCCCGGTTATATCGACATTTTTTCAGACTCCCTTGAATATCGATATAACGAGACTTTACTGTATATATATATATATATATATATATATCCCTACTGTGCCGACATGGCAATGCCGGGCTCTGCTATGATAGGTCCCTGCTCTCAGGTTGGGGGGAGCAGAGGACTACTCCCTGCGGCTCCTCTGTTGTCCTGACTGACGACTGGCCTGAATGCCCAATTGACCCTGGTATCACCTCATCCAGTAGACCTCTGCTCCCCCCAACCTGAGAGCAGGGACCTATCATAGCAGAGCCCGGCATCGCCATGTCGGGACAGTAGGGAGCAGTGACGTGACGTGAGGACTCGTCACCAACTCAAAAACAAGACTTCCGGAATATTCAGCGCAAGTCTTAAAATGTAAAATATAGCTATATGCCGTGGAATCTTTGTAAAATACGCTCAGTAGAAGTCATTTAAAGCGATTTTACAAATTATGGACACAACTTGTCCGCAGGCGTCGGTTGTCCTTTAATTCCATGAAGTACGCACCTTTGCGTTTGGTCATGATGGTAACCGAAGGGATGTCCGGCCTGTCCGAAAACACCCGAGGATGGTGGAGGAAAGCGTCCTTGATGACGTCATATCCGTTCAGTACCACAATCAGCTGCGTGCCCACAAACAGGCTGAAAATGTCGCCGTAGATTGCCGCCTGCTTCGTTAGGCCCTCCACGGGGGTCAAACTTGGTTTCGACGCTTTTCCAAACCTACTCCGAATGAACGACGGGATGAGAAAAACGCCGAAATTACCCACGATCGGCAGGGGTTTGGGACCCGGGGGTATGTTAGCAAAACGACGGCGAGGGCGTTTCAGAAGGTGGCGAAGAGACAAATAGACAACGATGAAGACGAGTAAAGTTGCAACGTTTACTTCAGACAGCAGCGACCACCTCCAAAGCGGGAGCATCGTGTCAAAGTTAGCGTACCGTATTTGCACACGAAATCAAACCATGTTTTCTTTTCTAAAATAAACACAACGAACTATCTTTGCCATGTTGTGGGTAGCTGGTCTCCTGTTGGACAGAAAAAAATGGGCTTCTCTGATAGGTCAGTCTAAATATTAATTTATCCCGGATACATGACTTGAAGGGATTCAAGTCCCGTTCTTTTTATTCTGTATACTGTAGTGTATAACTTTTCTAGTTGTTGAAAAAAATCTTATTCATTAAAAATCGTGAAGATGTTCGGGCAAAATCTTTAAAATTCTCCATTTGAATTTTAAAAATGGTACAGTAAATGCACAAAGTAGACAATACATTTTCACTTCGACTGTTATTTGGCCAATAATATTATGGCCCAAAAGTCTTAATTTTAATTTTAAAAAAAGGTAGAGTAACTGCAGTGTCGACAATCAATAATTTTTCACTTCTACCGTTGTTTGGTCAATAATATTATGATCCATTGGTCATGTGACTAACACTGAAAGGAATTCACATTAAAGTCAAATGGCTCTTATGTTGTTGGGCCCCCTACCGAGATTGTGAGTTATATCACAGTACGTTTCACCAAGTTATGTTTTGAAATGTTATTGATAATTTAAACCAGTGATTTGCAAACTTGTCAGACTAAGTACAAACTAAAAAAAATAATTCACCGTAGCCAGTGTTGGAAATGATTAAATTAAAATGTTGAATCACAAATGACAGTCTAACTACACTCCCCCACATTTCCTAAAAGGTAGATCATATATGCATGTGTCGCAGTGATGATACACAAGTTTCCTGACGAGATTGGTAACTTTTCTCCACGTACAGGAGGATCCTTCATCACGCCGAGTCATGCTAAGGGCTCGGCTGGCGACTTCGTACGACTTGCAGCCGAGCTCTTGTCCGTCATGGGTCAAAGAATTGAGACCAATCAGCGTCACCCTATCTCCTGTCGGCTGCGTAGCGCTATCGTCAATCCTGGAACTGCCCTCACCCTCACCTCTTTGATACAACACTGACATGGAGGGCCTGACAAAAAGACAATATAGGGTTTAAAATGCAACATCCTACCTCATTGAATATACCCAATTGTCTAGGAATAATTTTTTTACATATGGTTGAACCTCGATTTAAGGTACTTGAAACCCTGGATGCAACGGACAGAAAATGTCCAGTGGTGTGTCAAATTAGTTTTAGAATTGTAGATTAGCCACAAAGACTGATCAGGTGTTCCCGGCTTGCGCTACATTTCTGTCGTAGCTAAACAGACTAACGGTAGACGAGAGAAGGCTAAGGCATGCTAATGACTATGCCATCAAAGGTAATAGAAAGTATGGACGTTAGCTTAGCATCATTGCATAGCTGTTAAGTCTCACGATTTGGTCGGGAGACTCGGTTTTGACCAAAATACTCACTTTATAAAGCAACTATTGACACAATAGACAAAGTTCATTTGTAAGGTGATACAAAAGAAAATGTAAAAAAACAAAATACATTTTATACTAAATGAATGTATAAAACAATGAAAGCATTTTTGTGTTTTATTTACTTCTAATTTACACTTTTGTAACACATTATTGTTTCACGCACCATTGTCGCGAGTACGAAAATCTCATGATTTATGATTTTCGAAACTTAACACGTATGTCATTGTAAGCTCCAAAACAAATACCTTGTATGTCCATTAGTTTTTTTTCATTTATTTAGTTATTTTTAGGCTGGGGCCGATCATGTATGCTATTTTGAATAAGCTATTTTGAACACATGGGGTATTTTTGATGCTAGTTTTTTTCTAATGCATGAGTGTAAATATTGCAGCTCATGAACACCCAGAAATGTCAAAGTTGTGAGGGAGAATCTAAATGGTGGCCACAAGATACAGCTCAGGAAAAATGTAATAGAACAGCAGATGCCATGGGGACTTTTAATGTTTTTTGCTAATTTGTCAGTGCAAATAAGACACTTAAGTGTTCTTAATTCAGTTTAATACAAGGCAAATACATGGCCAAAACAAACATGCGAATCAAACCTCTAAAGATGGAGGACACTGATTCGCTGTGGCGACCCCTTGAAGGGAAAAGCCGAAAGGAAAAGAAGAAGATGAGGTTCTAAAACCAAGTTTAATTATTATGAATCATAAAAACTCAAAGGCAGTTTTGGTAAACACTCACTCACTCACTCACTCACTCACTCACTCACTCACTCACTCACTCACTCACTCACACACACACACACACGCATACACACACACACGCACACACACACACACACACGCACACACACACACACACACACACACACACACACACACACACACACACACACACACACACACACACACACACACACACACACACACACAGAATCAGCCAAGGATGCAGCTGTTTAAATTAGAACAGTAAAAAGCACAGACAGACAAAGCGTAAGGAACCTCCTAGGCATGTTTGTTTGTTGAACACTGACGCCTCTCCTACCCTCCCTGAGCCTGTCACTCATCCCGTGTGCTCTGTACCATGGAGTACTTCTTACAAGGGTTTTTCAGGCAGGCGGGCGCCCAGCTGATGGGCCAACCGTACACACACGGCACGGGCATGTGAACGTTGCGCTCCATGAAGTTGAATAGCACGTTCCACCAGGTGTTGGTGAGGTATTTGTTGGGTGAGCACTCACACTGCGCAGAAGGCGGGTTTGGGAGACAGGATGGTGAATGCCAGTATCAGGGAAAAAAGTTAATTATAAACCAATGAAAAAGATCCAACAAAATTAATGTTACATGATACCTTACCTGTGTGTTGGCCATGCTATGGTACCACGAGAAGAGTCGCGTTGTGACAAAGTAGGCCACCACCACATCCACGCTGTAGTGCTCGCGTGCCACCAGGATGCAGACCACGCCCACGGCAGTCAGCAGCCAGCACATCAAGTGGTACCACCAAAACGAGCGAGGTGAGTCTGCGGGGGGAAGGCCCACTCCATCAGCACAAGACTGACAAAATGAATACTTTTCACTACTTTGATGCAGTGACTTTCGTGTTTAACTCATTCACTGCCAGACATAAAAAAAATGTGGCTACTTCAGTGCCTGGGTTTTTGTCATGTCACTCAAATTCCAGGACCCACAGAATATTGAGTTTTAGGACTACATAAACATTCAATACAGCGCAAAAAACTTTAGACTGTCTTCTTTCATCAGAAAAAAATGAGTTAATTCCTAAATTATATGGGTCTGCAGTTACATGAGCTTGACATGAGGGTGGCTGTACAAAATACAATGCAATATATACATATTGGTTTATATAGGGCTTTTGAAAACAGTTTAAGCTGGAACAAAGTGCTAACATGGAAAAAAGGGAAATGCTGCCCTTTATGGAAAGGAAAAAAACAATGCCAGAGGCCATGGCTAGCACTTTATCGGCACCCAAACAAGAAAAAATAAAACCCTAACAAATTCAGGCATGGCCCTCTAGGTCATATTTTCAATTCCCAAATAAATTCATGAATGGCAGAGAATGAGTTAATTGATTCCTTGACCGAGTTTGAAACTCAAATAAACGATCCCCATTGACATGTATTGAAAATG